>NW_028291330.1:0-70408 GCF_041222555.1 Hakea prostrata
GCCATGGATGACATTTCCCTTGTTAGTCAATCCACAAGGTACCGGTCTTCTTGCTTACTTATTTTTTCATAATTTGTTATGACTTCTCATAATATTTTCCGCCTTCTCAGGAATGCTGTGTTGAGCTTTTATCAACACATGAAACCATTGAGCCGGGTTGGCCGCACCAACTCCTTGCTGCATACTTGTGAAGAGAATTTGGCCAAGGCCAATTCTGAGATAGACCGTGACTGCAGCTGCTGAGGAGCTGCAGAAAAAGCATGAGGAAGAAGTGATCTCCCTCAAGGAGGCCCTCGATGCTTCAAAGGCTCGTGCCGCTGCTGCCGAGTGCGAGGCCAGGAAGCAAAAGGAAGCTGCCACGTTGTTCGGTGACAGGCTTGAATTCCGATGTAGGGAGAACGAAGAATATTTGAAGTTGGCGGTCCCTAGCAAGCCCGAGCATATAAATCCAGATCTTCGGAAGGAATGTGTTTGGAAATACCTGAATAGCGTACCTTTCTCCGAGCTGCTAGGTGCCTACAACATTCAAGCTTATCGCTTGGGCAGAACGACGTTTAGGAGCGAATTCTCGCATCTATCCCGACCTTCGATACTGCTCCCTTTAGTGAGGTGTGCCATAAAGAGGTCTTTGGGAAATTAGGCATGGATCTCCCAAACTGGGCTCGGGAAGAAAATGATCCTTTTCCAGCTGACCCTCAATATGATGCATATCTGGCTGACGAGCCGACGCTTCCAGAGGAGAAATCACAAGCCGAGTCTCAAGCTGCTGCTATAGAGGACTCAATGGTTGACTCATATGTTTGTTCTAGCAAAGTTGTGACGATCTTGTATGACTTCTTAATAATCACGGATGAGGGCTTTCTTCTTTTTTTTTGTGATCGAAGATTGTATCCAGCTCTTGTAATTATTTTGATACTGGCCTCTTTCGATCTTTTGAAGAAATAAGAAATTAACTTCATCCTGAACTTTGCTAGCCACTTGAATAGCTGTTGCATTAGGTCTTAGTTGTTTAAAACAATGCCTTTACTTAATGATTTCCGGAGAAATACAATAAGTCTGAGAAGGAACTCACTCGGGTTTTAAACCGATGCCTTTACTTAAGGATTTCCGGAGAAATACAATAAGTTTGAGAAGGAACTCACTCTCGGGTTTTAAACCGATGCCTTTACTTAAGGATTTCAGGAAAAATACAATAAGTCTGAGAAGGAACTCACTGGGGTTTTAAACCGATGCCTTATAGTTGGATCTTGTTCTTGAATGTGGTGTATGATGCCCTCCAATCAAAAGATAATTTGTTGAAAGCCAAAAATTGCATTGATTGAGTTGAAAATGTTTACATCGCAAAAAAAATTGAAATCATCATCAAGGAAAAAACTTTTTGAGATGCCTGGCATTCCACGAACGATCCAACTCTTTCTGGGTGTTGATGTTCTTTAGCTTTGTAAGCTCCGAACCAACTGGTTTTACAACCATATAAGGTCCTTCCCAGGAAGGGTCCAATTTTCTTTGGTGACGCGGGTCGGAAGCTAAGGTGTTTCTCAACACCAAATCTCCGGCTAAGTACCGACGATTCTTCACTCGAGTATTATAATGAGACGCTATCCTTCTTTGATAATGTTGAGTTCGTGCTATTGCTCTTGCCCGAACTTCGTCCAACAGATCAAGACTATCAAGCAGTCCTTGCTCATTTGCTTTTTCCTTGAACTCTCGATCCCGTAATGTCCCCGCCATTATCTCCACTGGTGCCAATGCTTCGGATCCATATGCCAACTTGAATGGAGTTTCTCCTGTGGGTGTTCGAACCGTAGTTCTATAGGCCCACAGTACATTATGAAGTTCTTTGACCCAAGAAGCTTTGTCAGCTTCGAGTCTTCTCTTTATTCCTTCCAATAGCATTCGGTTAGTAACCTCTACCTGTCCATTGCTCTGGGGGTATGCCACTGAGGACATACGATGCTCAATCATATATGTTCCGCAAAATTGCTCAAATTGCGGATAGTCGAACTGAGTACCATGGTCGGTGACTATAATCTTTGGAATCCCAAAGCGATATATGATTGAATCAAGCACGAATTTCTCCACTTTTTTCTCAGTAATTGCTGCCAGTGCACTGGCTTCAACCCATTTCGTGAAGTAATCAATTGCTACTATCAGATATTCCCGTCCGCCTAACGCCTTGGTGAATTTGCCCATGATATCAATTCCCCACATCGCAAAGGGAATGGGATCTAGAATGGAAGTCATGGTTTCAGCCGAGCACTTCGATACTGTAGCATGAATTTGACAGTTACCACACCGACGAACATATTCCATAGCAGCCTCTTGGACCTTAGGCCAATATAACCCAAGTCTTAGAATTTTGTGGGCCAGGGCTCGTCCACCAAAGCTGATTTTGCTCCTTCGGAGCCTATACACCTCATAAGGGGTCATGAATAAGATCTTTTGTATAGTCTCCCATTCTGAATGACAAATCTCGCTGATCGTATCTTGATCAACCTTGCCTCTTTCGGATCCTCAGGTAATTTGTCATCTCTCAGATAGTCGATTATCGGATCCATCCAGCAACGCTCTGCTTCAATATAAAAAATTTCTTTCTCATGATAACTTGGAAAAGTTATCTCTTCAATATAGACCGAAGGGTCTAGATTCTTTTCTTTGGCATTGGCTAGTCGGGATAGCTCATCCCCTTGAATTTTCATTCCTCGAAATCTGAGATATCTTCAAATTCCGAATTTGGCTTTGAAATGCCTGCACTATCTCTTGATATTTCTGCAAGTGTGGTTCTTCAATACCATACTCCCCCTGGACTTGGTTGACTATAAGTTGAGAGTCACTATAAATAGTAACATCTGCAATAGATAATGCTTTGACAACCGAAGTCCAGCTATCAGAGCATCATATTCTGCTTCGTTATTACTTGCTTCAAATGCAAATCTTAAAGCATATCGAATAATAAATCTGCTGGACTTTTTAATAGAATTCCAGCTCTCCTGCTCCATCTTTATTACTCGAACCATCCACATATACCTCCCAAGTGGTTGGTATAATGGGATCCTCGATGGTGGATTCCACCGGTGCAGTAGTTTCTACTACAAAATCGGCTAACGCTTGAGCCTTTATTGCGGTTCTGGGCTTAAAGCTCACTTGGAACTCGCTGAGTTCGACCGACCAGAACACCATCCTTCCAGATAAATCAGGTTCATTAAGAACTTTACTAAAAGGAAAAGTTGTAAATACCTCAATTGGATGAGCACGAAAGTATGGCCTTAGCTTCTGGCGGCCATCATGAGAGACCGAGCTTGCTTCTCAATTTGCGAATATCTTGTCTCCGCATCTAGCAACACGTGGCTTACATAGTAAATCGGCCACTTGTTTTTTATCTTTTCACGAACAAGTATTGCATTGACCGCTGAAAGGGACCTCGCTAGATATAGCTGTAATATTTCCCCCTTCTATGGTCTGGACAAGATCGGTGGTTGTCCTAGTGCTTCTTTTAATTCCTCGAAAGCTTTCTGGCACTCTTCGGTCCATTTTTCTTCCTTGCTGCCCCTCAAATCTTTGAGTGCCTTGAAGAAAGGCAATCATTTTTCTCCTGACTTGGAGATGAACCGATTCAAAGCAGCAACTCTCCCTGTTAAACACTGCACATCACGAACAGTTTTGGGAGCCTCCATATCAACCAGAGCTTGTATTTTGGCAGGATTAGCCTCATCTCCTCTCTGTGATACCATGAAGCCCAAAAATTTGCCCGAGGAAACTCCAAAGGCGCACTTTTCTGGGTTCAGCTTCATTTGATACATTCGCAGTACTGTGAATACCTCAGTCAAATCTGCAATATGATTTTCTTTTGTAAAACTCTTCACTAGCATGTCGTCAACATAAGCTTCAACATTCTTTCCTATCAGATCTTTGAAAATCTTGTCGACGGCCCTCTGATATGTTGCTCCTGCCTTCTTCAGGCCAAAAGGCATGACCTTATAATAATAGCTTTCACGATCAGTCATGAAAGCTGTAAACTTTTCATCCTCCTTATTCATAAGGATCTGATTATACCCTGAGTAGGCATCCATGAAACTTAGAGTTTCATATCCTGCAGTCGCATCTATCAAGAGGTCAATCCAAGGCAACGGATAGCAATCTTTAGGGCAAGCCTTGTTAAAATCTGTGTAGTCTGTACACATCCTCCATTTCCCATTCGCCTTTTTTACCATTACCACGTTGGCCAACCAAGTTGGGCATTCAATTGGTTCTATGAAACCAGAATTCTTGAGTTTTTCAACTTCGTTACGAACGACTTCATTCTTTTCAATGGAGAAATTTCTCCTTTTCTGTATCACTGGTTTCACCTTAGGATCTATCCAGAGTTTGTGCTCTGCGACAGCCCGATCGATTCCTGGCATGTCCTCAGCAGACCATGCAAATACATCTTTATTCTGTTGAAGAAATAACTTCAACTAATTTTAAATTCCTCCAGCTGTTCAGACCCAACATAAGTAATCTTTTTCTCATCATCGGTACACAGCTGGATTTGTTCCAGCTTCTCTACTGGTTCGGGTTTTTGCATCTCTGCTTCTTCCCGATCGTCTCGAACTTCTATAGGTAGGGCAGTTACCTTCCTCGGGTCCTCCTTGTCTTTTAAATAGGCAACATAACATTGCCGAGAGATCCTCTGGTCAGAGGAGACTTGACCAATTCCCATATCAGTCGGGAATTTTATCTTCAGGTCTTTTGTCGAAACAATAGCACCTATCTTGGATAAAGATGGTCGCCCGAGGATAATATTGTAAGCTGGCAGTTCCCGAACCACCAAAAAATTGATTCGGACGGTTGTTTCCTTAGGAAAACTTCCAATAGATAAGTCCAATTGGACCGATCCTTCCGCCACCGCAGATGACCCTGCAAAACCATATAGATGTGTGGACGAAGGTTCCATCAAGTCCTGATCCACCTTCAATTTCTGATACACTTCATAAGAAATTAGGTCAGCTGCAGACCCTGTATCAACCAAAACTCTATGCACTTCCCGACATGCAATCTCTACCTTGATGACTATGGCGTCATCATGAGGTAAACAAACGCCTCTCTAGTCTTCTTCGCCAAAGGTGATAGAATCTTCACCATTCAACTTTTTTTGCTTCTGCGTCTCTCCGGTTCCGACAAATTTGGATTTTGTTTTCAAACTCCGGAGTGATTCGGGCTCTGGTCCCCCAAAGATGATAAGGATCGATGACCGAGTAGCTTCAATCACCTCCTTGCCCTTCTTAGACTTTGGAACCTCCCTTGATCGTTCTGAACTAACCGAACGATCCCTTTTAGGAGCAGCCGCGCGAGGCTCATGTGGCTCCTCCCTCCTTCTGCTAACAAAACTGGATAGGTGTCCCTGAGATATTAATCTCTCAATATCTGCTTTCAGATGACGACAGTCATTTGTATAATGACCATAGTCCTTGTGGAATCGACAATACTTATCCTGCTGCTCTCCGGGTTTCAAAAGAATTTTAGGCGGCCACTTCAAGATATTTTTTCTTTTGATGATATTTAAAATATCAGCCCGAGGAACATTCAATGGAGTGTACTCACTTTTACTGGGAGACCTTTGGCGCCAAGCCTGAGATTTTCCAACTCGGTCACGGACATTTTTCTTTGGCTTCTGCTTCTGCTTAGGAGCCTTCTGTTCCTTATCGGAGACTTTATTATCTCCTTGGCGCGCATCTAGAATCTCCATAACTTTAGCCTTGTTTCGGCATCTCTGTACCAACTCAGCATAAGTCGCAGGCATATCCTGTAGTAATAACTCCAGGAGTTTCCGATTAGTGAGTCCCGTAAATAGAGCAGTTTTGGCTACTTGCTCATCCAAATTTTCTATCTCCATCGTTACTTTGTTGAATCTTTTCAGAAACTCTCTGATTGATTCGTTTTTTCCTTGTCTGACAGTAAACAAAGTTTCCTCTGTCTTTTTGACCTGTATTCCACTCTGGAATCGCCCTATGAATTTGCGCACCAATTCATCAAAGTTTACGATCCTTCCAGAGGGGAGGTTCGAAAACCACTTTTGTGCTGCTCCAGTTAGAGATGAACCAAAAACCCTGCATAAAATTTCATCAGAATTACCTAAAACTACCATGGTCTGTTGGTATTAGCCGATGTGAGTTGTTGAATCTCCGGAGCCATCGAACGTAGAAAAGGTAGGCAAACGGAAGTTATGGGGAAACTGATATCCCTCAATTGGCTCGGCAAAGGGGGTCTTCCAAATGACTGAGTAAATATCCTCAGTTATTCTTCCCTTAGCCAACTGCCCTAATTTTTCATTGATGTTGGCCACATCCTGACCAATCTGGGTCGGGTGATCTTCAGCGATATGATCACGACCTCGATTAACACGATCATCACGTGCTATTCGATCATCACGAACAGCCCGTCCTTCCCGAACATTCCGCTCGTCGCGAACTGCTCGATCATCACTAACGGTTCTTCTGACAGTTGGTGAGTGAGTTCTTACCCCTGTATCCAACCTTGTATTTGAATCAGTTGTACTCTCTTGCGGTCTGTCGAGCCGATCGTCTCGCCTAGGTTGATCGTCAATCCTCCTAGGTCCTCGGTCTCCTTCACAAAAATTCTGACCGATATTCAGGTCTTCAGCCAATCTCTGATCACGTGGCAATGCACGTCTCCCTGAATTGCGTTGATCAGGTTCTTGTGGTAAAACCACTCGTCTGGTGAACATGCGGAGTGCTTGGCTCACCTCCAAGAGTTGAATGTTTACCTGATCCAATTGATCTTGGAATGTATTAGGAGGATTACGTCCTCCCTAACCACCATCTACCTCGATAGGATTTTGGCTTCCCTGGGGAATATCTGGATTATTCGCTCCAGGGATCTGAACACAGGAATTGCGCTGTGCAGCGGCTGCTGCGGCTGCTGCTGATCTAGTCACCATGGCTTTTAAAGTCGTTTCCCACAGACGGCGCCAAATGATGCGTCCAAAATCTGCTCAGCCCTTAGATCTCCTCGTGATGACCTGCAAAACGAAAGTGTCAGATGTGGCCCGACCGCTGGGGTCGGGAGTCCACCTCCGAAGGCTAAGTCAATTGATGAACTTAATCACAAACGGCTCTGTTAGAAGCATAGAGCTAAGGAATAAAGAACTGGGAAAGGTGATCTAGATAGGAGGCCGCTGATAGTTTACGTCTATCAGTCTGTATCAGAATCTGAGTCTAAGTCTCAGATTGTGTGTTTTCAGATCCTCCTCACCTCGTATGGTAGTGAGGTTTATATAGAGTGTACCTTCGAATCTCGTTCGTTGGATGCACTTGAGCCTTCTTCGGGTAGTCGTTGGATCTTAACAGTTAGATCCGTTGAGTAATAAACTTCTACTAGTTTGGACTGGTAGAGGACTACTGAGATAACCTTTAGGTTATGTGATGATTATCCCTTCGATAATGATTATCCGTAGCCGTCAATTCGAGTCTGCCATCATTAGGGTAATTAACCTAATCCATAAGTCGGATTAGGGCGTGCTTGTAGCTGAATAAGTTTTCTTCCTCAGCAAGCCATCTTCTGGATCCGATTCGCTCAGGAGCAAGTCGGTTCCCTCTGTCTCTACCAGGGTCGAGGGTCGAACCAGGTATGAACCCGGTTTGATCATAATTTCTTCATATCAGCGTGTAAGGTTAACTTGAAGCATAATTACATCAATAATACCTGGGCCATCATCTCTGTCCTCGGCGTAGAGAAAATGAAGGATTACATTTCAAACATCTTGCAAAACCTTTGCTAGTCTTGTAATCTCAATAATAATCTAACCTTCAACCATTGCAGAGGATGGGGCTTCAAAAGCTTCGACCTGTAGAGAGAGTTATTTGGTAAAGTTATCTTTTTAATTGTTTTTTCTTTTGGTAGATTGAATAAAAGAAATAAACTTATTAAAAATAAGAAAAAAACTAAAACAAATAATTCGAAAAAGAAAACAAGGGTATTTTCGTCATAAAAATTATTAAATTAACGGTTTCTGTTAAGATTGTCCTTATTTAATCATTTCTTGAAAACACAGGGGAGCCATTTGCAAAAGAAAACTTAAACTGGACTAAAAGTGACTTGGACCAAACCTCAGGGGGTCCAGATGAAAATTACCCTTTTTTTTTTTAATTGAAAGGCCCATTAATGATTACAAATATAATTACGTAAATGATTAGGTTTAGTACTGTCTCATTAAGGTACTATAGTGCTTATAAAGGAATCAATAATGAAGAAGAAGCACTATCAGAAGAAAAATAGTGAAGAGAAGAGAAGGGGGAAAATTCACTAAAGCCACTACACCCAAAACCCAATCTGGGTCAGCAAGTTTACAAAGAAACCAAGAAAATCATGTGTTATTATGTTATTACGGATTGAACTGCCTTGCTGAGTTCTTTTGAACTCACTCCTTTTTGCAACATCTATTGTTAGACTTACTTGCAGGTAATACTACTACTATTGATTATGATGGTCAATACTATAAAGACCAAGTTGATGACTCTTACAGTTCCCAAAGTATTGGCAAAGGTATCTATGGCGGTGAAGACTACCAGTACGAGACTGAAGCTTATCAAGAGTAGTTCGACTCTTGCACTTGAGTGTCAGCGATGAGACATCGTCTCATTCCCTTTTTTATCTTTATTAGATTCGTTGAGACCTTAGTTGTTTGTTCCCCTTTCATGTTGGGAACCGGTTGTAATCTTCTTTTGCTTTTGATCTACCTTCCGCTTGTCTGTGGAGTGATTTTCCACCTCACTCTACACTTGATTGGTATCATTTCTGATATCTTATGTGATCGTTCTAAGATCCTTTCTTAACTTTTATTAATAAATTACTTGAATACAATGATTTGTTCTTGCTTTTGATTATGTTATTGTGCTAAGTGGATATGATCGTTCCTAAACTTGATCTTTGGGGCTATGGATCACTCCTCCGGGTATTCCAGATAGGGTACCAGCTGAGTGGATGTGACAACTAGACCTACCCAGAGAAGGGCTGGTGTTATATCTTAAAGCATGTCAACCATATACAGACTTGCATAGTTAGATTCTAGCAACTTTCATATATTTGCATAACATTCATTACATATATGCTTACTTTGATATGTTGTTGATATGTATGTGAGATGTGTTTTCCTTACTGAGTTCGTCAGAACTCATTCATTTTCTTTGTATGTTACATTATATTATACAGATGGGTTTACCGAATCAGGAGAGGTTCTTTATGACTGGAGCAACTCCTGTGAAGAGAATGTGGTACTAGGGGTGTAAACGGACCGGATTCGGATCGGATAGTGTTAATACCATATCTGCATCCTACTATATTCGGACGGATTCGAAAAATATCCTATTGGTTTTCGGACAAATTTTGTTGCATTCGGATGATAATCGGATAGTTATTTTCTTAAGTATATTCTTCTAAGTGGGCATAAATACAGATTGAATACAAGTTTTTGACTAGCTGTTTACATCTTTACTATTTTATTTGTGAGGATTAGGTTTGAAATTTAAGTATTTAGCATCTTTGGTAGCTATTTTGGTAAAAAATGTAGAAAAATACACATATCACAGGTCAAAATTTTATAAAAATAAGAAAAAAATCTATATAAATAATTTAATCAGATAATTTTATTGAACGGATAATAAAATCGGTAAAAAAGGGGGTATACCATATCCGCATCCTATTAGTATCGGACGGATTCGAATATCTCTAAACGGATGCGGATGCGAATTCGGAAGTGGATTTCAGTTATCCATTTACACCCCTAAGTGGACCGTCAGTGGGAGACGAAGATGTATGTCATGAAGCCTCCTACGGACGCATGGAATGCGCTTATAGAACCCATTGACGGTAGAAGGAGACAAATCGCTCGGCATTTTGAGATGTCTTTGGAGCAAAGTTGGAGAAGTCCTATATTGCTATATCTGAAGCGAAGGCTATAGCCCAAGAACAAATTACTAGAATATAATTGTTTTAGATTAATAATTGCTTCCGCGGAACTCGATGAATTTTGGAACTTAATTACTTTAATTATTACTTTAATTCATTTTCTTTGGATTATTTGGACTCTTGTAATCTTTTTCAATTAATTATTCGAACTTGTTCATACTTATGATTATTATTACTTGCATTTATTATTATTGATGATAAAACCGTGGATCCTATGATGGATCGCATCCACAGGTTGTCTGGAGGGACCGATACCGGCAGGTGGGGTGTGACACTATTAATGGCTTCAAGTCTGGGTATGTACTATGCCTACGAAACTAGAATCTGAAATTTACTACTGCTTCAAGACTTATAGTTACATTGAGTTCTACTACTAGAGGGAGGACCTTGAAGCATGTTTTGTTATTTGTCAACAAGTATGCTCTTTTATGGATCAAGACTCCACTATTGAGGGTCCTGTTTCACTTTGAATTCTGCTGAAGTGTTATTACTCTGACTAAATCTACTTTAGTTATTTGAAGCTTATTCCTTCCTTGCTAGTTTTGTTCACCTAGCTACTAGGCTATTTAAGGTCCTTGTTTGGTTTACTCATCTATCCCTCCACATCTATTTATTATTGTTGTCATGGTTGACCCTAAGGCATGCTAGACATGATATTCTCCTCCATAATTTTTTGCTTTGATATTCGTTTTGTGGTTTGCTTACTTTCCTGATTGAAGTTTAACAACAATAATGTTACCTGCTTTACTTGATTTTAGCTTCCTTTTCACGCAATTCTTATAAATTTTCTTCCTTTATTCTGTATTCTCTCATGCCCCATGATATTCTAGCTTTCATGTTATTGGATTTCCTTATTTATAATTACTTCCAAATTTGTTTTCCTATTATTACTCCTCCATATGGCCTCTTTTTCCATTATTAGTGTACCACCTGTTATCTGTCTTTCAAGCATTAATTCTCTTTCTTTCCTTATTTAGTATATTTCTCATGAATTTGTCAACTCTTAAGTCATGCTAATTGCCTCTATTTATTTAGCTTCCTTTTTATTTTGGCTATTCTTTATTTAAAAAAAAAAAGGAATTACAGAGTTGCTATTAGACTTTTTTTGCAAGGTGGATCCCTCTTTATGATCTGAATTTACAAAATTGCCATTGAGCTTATTTTGCATGGCCTCTTTAGGGTCAGAATTTATACAATTGCCATTAGGCTTATTTTGAATTGCATGATGGATCCCTTCTTGTTGTCAATTTTTTCAGAAATTTCATTGGCATTTCATGTAAACCATTTTATTTGGGGGACTCCAGTTACATCAACTTGTAAATCTAATATTTTGACTATTGGAACTTTTGCAGCCATTATTTCTATTGTGAAACTTGCATTGGTAATTATTGGAATCTGATCGCATGTTGTTTTTTGTTATTATTTTATCTAGTCCACATGTAGTGCTACAATGAGAGGCAAAAATGACACTTATTCTATATCTACTCAAGATTTATTGAAGAATAATAATTGTGATGATCTTTGTCCTCCTAAGATGGTATTTATAGCAACACCTACCTACTTGGTCCAACTTAACATATACTATCCTCTTACCTACCTACATCGTCCGCAGTAACTCATATTGTCTTTGATCTACCTACTTGGTCCATAGTAACTCAGACTACCTTTTACCTACCTACATACTTGGTTCACAGTAATCCATACTACTTTTTTATTTACCTATTTGGTCTACAATAACCCATATTGCCTCTTATCTACCCTTTTTAGTTTGTAGTAATCCATATTACATTTTATCTACCTACTTGCCCTACAGTAACCCATAATGCCTTTATGCTTATATATAATTATTCGCTACCTTTATGCTCAATTGCTCATGTATAATTACCACCTACCTTAATTGTGCCTACCACATACTTCTCAACCACATGTTTAATTAGGTGGGGGACCCAGCTCTAGTTTACTTGTTAATACTCAAAGGTGGGTCCCTCTCCTAAATGTGTGGTGGAAGGATGTTAAGAGAGTACAGTTCTCCACCTGCAAGGGTAAAGGATTCCAACTTATGTTAGTCAGCCTCCATTCATTGTTGTTTGATTGTCGAGTAGGAGGGGTTTCCATTGAATGCAAAGCAGCTTACATGATTGAGCTTTCATTTGAAGTTGTTTGGTTGACCCTGCATTGGCCAAGCATTATGCTAATCCTTTCGTAAATCCTTTAGTCTTCTTCATTGTCTCTTTGGCTATTGAATTATCATTGATCATCCTCTTCTTTGGTTACAGATTTTGCCAATTGCCATGGTTACCTGCCCGGTATATGTAGATATATGTTTGACTACTTCCTCCGAGCATGGTAACTTGTCGTATTACACACTACGGTGTTCGTGATTTATTTGGACATTACGGTGCTCGTAACGTATTTGCACACTACGGTGCTCTTGACGTATTTGCTTACTACGTTGCTCGTTATAGATGTATTTGCACACTATGTTGTCGGAAGCCTAAATTTAGGTCTTATACCTTTTTTATTTCCAGAAGCCTAAAGTATCTTAGGTCTTACACCTTTTTTGGAAGCCCTTAGGTCTTACACCTTTTCTGGAAGCCCTTAGGTCTTACATCTTTTCTGCAAGCCTAATGTATCTTAGGTGTTACACCTTTTTCTAGAAGCCCTTAGGTCTTACACCTTGTGTTTGGTTATTCCCTGAACATGACGTTTAGTTGAAGTAAATAGATCTATGTGTTCGGTTATTCCCCAAACACAATGTGAATTTGAAGTAAATAGATCTTTGTGTTCGGTTCTTCCCCGTACACGATGTGAATTGAAGTAAATAAATCTTTGTGTTTGGTTCTTCCCCGAACACGATGTGAATTGAAGTAAACAAATATCTTTGTTTGGTAATCTCTCCTTTATGCATTATCTCATATGTCGGAGTATTCTTGTTCGGTATACTGAAGTAATGTGTATCGGTCATTCGTGGCATCCTTCCATACGATTGCTAGTATGTTGCCCGGTAGGTGGCTGTTCTGCCATACGTTGTGCTTGTTCATCACAAGTGAATTTGAATGGGATGGAATTTGTGGTCGGCAGTGCACAATTCTTTGTTGATACCGAACATGTGAAGTAATTTTCAGTGTTCGTTATTTATTATGTTTTTCATTCAAGCCACGTTGTTCGGTATGGTTTGCTGGGTCATGAGTCCAAGTAAGCGTTCGTCAACCATTGGCCGGTCATAACCCACTACCCCCCGGGCATGATAACTTGGGGTATGATGAAAAATCTTTGAAGTTTTCATGCCTAGGGAATTTTAGGTCTTTTTCTTGCCTAAGAGACTTAGGTCTTTCTGCCTAAGAGTCTTAGGTCTTTCTGCCTAAGAGACTTAGGTCCTTCACCTTTTTTGGAAGCCCTTAGGTCTTACACATTTTCTGGAAGCCCTTAGGTCTTATACCTTTTCTAGAAGCCCTTAGGTCTTACACCTTTTCTGGAAGCCCTTAGGTCTTATACCTTTTCTACAAGCCCTTAGGTCTTACACCTTTTCCGGAAGCCCTTAGGTCTTATAACTTTTCTCGAAGCCCTTATGTCTTACACCTTTTCTGGAAGCCCTTAGGTCTTACACCTTTTTTTTTTTCAGAAGCCTAATGTATCTTAGGTCTTACACCATTTCGGGAAGCCCTTAGGTCTTACACCTTTTCTGGAAGACCTTAGGTCTTACACCTTTTTTATTTTCGGAAGCCTAAATTATCTTAGGTCTTACACCTTTTCTAGAAGCCCTTAGGTCTTACACCTTTTTTATTTTCGGAAGCCTAGAGTATTCTAGGTTTTACACCTTTTCTGGAAGCCCTTAGGTCTTACACTTTTTCTAGAAGCCCTTAGGTCTTAAACCTTTTCTAAATGCCCTTAGGTCTTACACCATTTTTGGAAGCCCTTAAGTCTTACACCTTTTGTCACATCCTCCCAGCCGGTACCCTAACTGGCATACCCGAGAGTGTGATCCACAACCCCGAAGATCAAGTATCGAGGAAATCATCCTCCCACATATGCAATAACATACTTATGAACAGAAATAAATCAAGGTTTAATATTATAAACAAGGTTCAAAACAAGAAATGAACAATCAGAATAATCAGAGTGCGGAAAGATACCAGATATCCAATAATATCAAAAAAGGAGTGAAGTGAGGCGGAAACTCACTTTACCCAAATAGCGGAACGTAGTATAAAAATCAAAAGGGATTACGACTGAAACAAATATACTAATAAATAAACTAAGATCAAGCGTCTTCAAGTTTATAGATAACGTCTTCATAAGTATGGACTTCATCAATCCAATGAATCCGTTCTAACTCAATGCCGTTCTCAAAAGTAGTACGCAGCTTGATCCACCAGGGGATCATCAAAGTAATCTTGATCGTTGCCAGCACTTTGAGTGTAATACGCTAAATCAGCTTGTGCTTCGCTGTACTGCTCGTCATAGTATTCTATACCTGCAGGATAATCTAACAAAAAGAAATATACAACAGGAATGAGTTTCGGAGAAACTCAGTAAGGTAGTTAATCCATAACATCATAGATAACATGTGGCAAAACATAGCATGATGCAATGCAGTATGAAACAAGTAATGTATGTATGCATCTAACTCTATGTATGCTGGTCTCTATGGCAGACATGCTTTAAGTCATAGCACCGTACTTCTTTGGGAAGGTCCGCTCACATCCTCAACCATTTAAGATATCTTGGATTCTCTCACGGATCATTTCACCTGTCTTGAGCAGCCGATTGGTAATGGGTCCTTCATCCCTCAGGACAAACCATGGCAGGGGGTTAAGTCAACACACTCTCTCACAACCATTTGGCATAAGTACTGGCGCATGTCAGGGAAAAGCCTAGCCCAATGCAAGTCATCTACTCAGTTACATCAACTCAGGTCCAGATACTTCCATTCCTCGCCCCGGGCGATCCTTTCCGGTATCCTTCACACTAGAGTCACGGATATTACTCACCGGATTCATCAACCCTATTTGTTATCCACATATGGTAAACGGGAAGCTCTCATGTCCTCTCACGGATATAACTCACCGGTCTCGAGCGCCCATGAGCCCAAGTCTAGCCATATGCAACCCTCCAATAAATGGCCCCCACAATGTGATTCCCGTCCTCTCACGGATATAACTCACCGGTCTTGAGCGCTCGTGAATCCCCATTGCTACCACGGGTCGTTCGGTCTCAATACCCTTCCGAATCGGGTCTGATATAACAGGGGTGTATCCTAGCCAAACACTGCTAGACATCCCTAGGTATGACAACCATTGATTCGGGAAAGCGTCGATGGGCATCTTCGGAGAACATCCCATACTATTCCCTCCGATGTTCAAGGACAGAAGCATCAAAAGGATACTCCCCAATCCCAAACCAAACTTAAGCAAACACATTCTCAGAACAGTCATGACATACACAACCAGCAGTTCATCATATACAAGAGAATTTAAAAGCAGAAATCAGATTAGGCAATAATCAGTAACTCATATATCATGAATAATAAAAAGACAATATAAACAAGTGCTACTGTTCCCACAGTAGGAGATCAGAATTAAAATACAATAACAGTAGGTAATCTCATAGTTTCATAAAGTAGAAACCAGAGAACAAGCAATCTATGTAGTTAAGGAATCAACTGTCCTTACCTTCTAACTTGAATGGAATCTTAAAGAATCAAGTATGATCTTGACTAAACCTGAGAAGCAGTCCTAAACAAGTGCACACAACATGTTAGGAAAGATGCATAAAGGAAAAGATCATAAATCAATCGAAACAGACCAAGATTGAGGTTGCTGTACTCATTGGTCGATTGATTGGTCTGCTAGACTAGTCGACCAATGAGTCGACCAATGTAGACAGTGGCCTGCAAGAATCCGAATTTTGAGAATCCAGAACCGAATTCAATGGTTCAAAAGGGTACAATTAAGAGGGGAAATATCATGGTAGTATTCTAGGGTATAAAGGATATCAAATCATAACTCAAAACAGTTCTCAAGTTACAACCTAGAAATCATGAGGTTAACCTGATTAGGGTTATCATAGGTTAGGAGGGGAAAAAAATAGAAAGATTAAAGATAATGAACTAGGATATGAAAGAACTCAGATCTAGTAAAGAAAACATAATAATTGGGTTAACATGATTAACAAGGGGAGTTCCTGGGTTTGATCCAAGAAAATTAGGGTTTCACCCTTTTTGGTTCCCTCGGAAAATAATTGTGAGATCTGGATGAACAAAGACAAATCAAAACAGGAAAATATAGATGATTAAGTTTTAGGTTAACACAAGGTCACCCAAAAAGGATTTCCCTTTCACAAGGTAGGTTACCAAAAGTTCTCCAGACAATCACACAGGTTAGGGTTTCAAAGGATTAGGGTTAGGTTTTCAAGAATTCAACAGGCAGGGTTTAAGATCATGATGATGATCATGAGTCTTAAAGAATATGGTGAGATCAGAGAATTGATGATACAAGAATGTTTCATCATCTTTCTGATCTCAATGAAGAACAGAATAAAAGAAAGAAATCAGAGATAGAAGAGAGAGTGGTTGAGATCATACCTTTGCCGTAGAAAGATGGAGAATTCTTCAAGTCTTTGAAAGAGATCACCAAAGAGTGCAAGGGAATGGATTAGATTAGGGTTCTAACTCGTTCCAGAGGCTTAGGAGGCAGATGAGGCGGAGTATTCCCGAGATTAGACTTAAATAGAAGTGACAGGATTCAAATTTCAAAAACAGAATCAATTGGTCGATTGGTCCAATCGACCAATGAGTCGACCAATCAAGACAACAACTTCAAAACAGGGAATTGAAGGTTCAGATCAAGTCCAAACATCAAGGGGTTTTGCACACCTCTAGAGTGATATACCTAAAAGTTAGAAATGCCTTTGAATGAATACAGAGACCACTCCAAGACCATCAACTAATCCAATCTTCATCCGGGTGTAGTTTCCACCATTGGGAAACTAGCGTCAACACTCATGGACTCCAATCCAGCCATCAAGTCTTCAACAGAAATGGCCCAAAGATGACTTCTTTCCTTACTTCGGGTCACTGGACCTACAATAAATAGAGTTTCCGGATTAGAGTCAGGGTTGGGTATCACATTCTCCCCCCCTTAAAAAAAATTTCGTCCCCGAAATTGAAAGCGTACCTGTGCTTCCAAAGAGATGAGGAAACTTCTCCTTCATATCTTCTTCTTTATCCCAAGAGGCTTCTTCAGGGGTATGGTCCTTCCAACGAATCTTTACCAAAGGAATGGTGCGATTCCGCAATTGCTTGTCCTTCTTATCCAAAAATTCAGCTGGCTCTTCATCATAGGTAAGATCAGCACTAAGCCCTTCAGTGCCCTGCTGTAAGACATGTTCCGGATTTTCAACATATTTCCGGAGCATCGAAATGTGGAACACATTATGCACAACAGCAATAGACGGAGGTAATGCCAACCGATAAGCAACGGGTCCAACCTTTTCCAAAATTTCAAAAGGTCCAATGAAACGAGGGCTAAGCTTCCCTTTAACATTAAATCTCACCACGCCCTTCATTGGTGAAACCTTCAAGAAAACTTTTTCTCCAACTTGAAATTCCAGATCAGTCCTTCTCTTGTCAGCATAGGATTTCTGTCTTGAGTGGGCAGACTTAATCCTTTCTCTTATCATATCCACCATTAAGCTCGTAGCTTCAATCAAATCAGGACCTAAGACTTTTCTTTCACCCGTCTCAGTCCAATACAATGGTGCTCTACAAGTGCAACCATACAAAGCCTTAAATGGAGCCATGCCTATCGTTGCTTGATAACTGTTATTATAGGCAAACTCAACCAAAGCTAAGTGTTCATCCCAATTTCCACCCATATCCACGACGCAAGATCTGAGCATGTCTTCCAAAGTTTGAATTGTCCACTTAGACTGTCCATCTGACTGTTGATGATGAGCTGTACCCAAGTTCAATTGGGTTCCCAAGGTTTTCTGTAGACTGTTCCAAAACCTTGAGGTGAACCTTGGATCATGATCGGACACAATACTCATCGGCACGCCATGTAGACGAACCACATTATCCACATAAAGTCTAGCTAGCTTATCCAAAATTATGAGTGATCTTCATAGGAATAAAATGGGCTGATTTGGTCAACCTATCAACAATCACCCACACAGTGTCATTGCCTTTACTTGTCCTAGGCAAGCTAGTCACGAAATCCATGGAGATATCTTCCCACTTCCAGTTAGGAACAGGAAGGGGTTGAAGCAATCCAGATGGAGGTTGATGAACGACTTTCACACGCTGGCAAGTCTCACACTTGGCAACAAAGTCGTAAACATCGGCCTTCAAACCAATCCACCAAAAATGTTCCTTCAAGTCCTTGTACATCTTGGTGCTTCCAGGGTGTACTGTAAAGATTGATTGGTGTGCTTCCTTCAATATTTCCTTCTTAAGATCTTCATTTGCTGGCACACACAATCTACCTCTAAACAATAAAGCACCATCCAAAGATATACCAAAGTCGGGATCTGATTCAGGATTCACAGAAATCTTCTCAACTTTGTCCTTAAGTTCCGGATCAGAACTCTGCAAAGCAACAATCTTATCTCTAAGATCAGACCTTGCCGTCATAGCAGAAAGAACAACAGCAGAATTCTCGGGAACAATTTCCAAATCAAAACTCTCAATAGAAGACAACAAGGGTAGACTCAAAGCATTTAAATCCAAAACCTTCTTCTGAATCTTCCTACTAAGAGCATCAGCAACAACGTTTGCCTTACTAGGGTGATACTGAATATCACAATCATAATCAGAGACTAGTTCCAACCATCTTCTTTGCCTCATGTTCAACTCTTTCTGAGTAAAGAAGTATTTCAAACTCTTATGGTCCGTGAACATGGCAATTTTCTCACCATAGAGGTAATGTCTCCAAATCTTCAAAGCAAAAACAACAGCGGCAAGCTCTAAATCATGAGTGGGGTAATTCCGCTCATAATCCTTCAATTGCCGAGAGCCATAGGCTACAACCTTACCGTGCTGCATCAGTACACAACCCAAACCAATCTTCGACACATCAGTATAGACCGTCATACCACCAGAATTATCAGGTATAGTCAAAACCGGGGCACTTGTCAGTCTATCCTTCAATTCTTGGAAATTCTTCTCACAAGCGTCAGACCAAACAAACTTCTCTTCTTTCTGGGTCAACTTAGTCATAAGGGCAGCTAACCGAGAAAAATTCTCAATAAACCTTCTGTATTAACCTGCCAGACCAAGGAAACTTCTTATTTCCGTTACAGTCTTCGGTCTTTCCCAATCAGCAACTGCTTGGACTTTCTCAGGATCAACAAGAATACCTTCAGCAGAAACCACATGGCCGAGGAATACTACACTCTTGAGCCAGAAATCACACTTGCTAAACTTAGCATAAAGTTTCTTTTCTCGAAGTCTTTGCAAAGTGAAATCTAGATGCCTTTCATGCTCTTCTTCACTTTTTGAATAGATCAGAATATCATCAATGAAGACAATTACAAACTTATCGAGCACATCATGGAAGACTCGGTTCATGAGGTCCATGAACACAGCAGGAGCATTAGTCAAACCAAAAGGCATGACTCTAAACTCATAATGGTCGTACCTTGTTCGGAAAGCTGTCTTGAAGACATCACTTGACTTCACTTTCAACTGGTGATATCCAGACCTTAAGTCAATCTTTGAGAACACAGCTGCACCCTTCAATTGATCAAAGAGATCGTCAATCCGAGGCAGCGGATATCTATTCTTGATAGTCAACTTATTCAACTCACGGTAGTCAATGCACAAACGCATACTACCATCTTTCTTCTTGACGAACAAGACCGGAGCTCCCCAAGGTGACACACTAGGTTGTATGAAACCTCTTTCAATGAGCTCATTTAACTGATTTTGCAACTCCTTTAACTCAGTAGGAGCCATCCTATACGGAGCCTTAGATATCGGAGCGGCACTAGGGACGAGATCAATAGAAAACTCAACATCCCTATCTGGAGGCACTCCTGATAGATCATCAGGGAAGACATCAACAAAGTCACAGACAACTTTGACTTCGTCAACTCTTTTCTTCACTTTTCTCTTGCCTTCAGAGGAAGCATCATCTACTATAGTGTAGATTTGCATCAGTGCGGACAATATCTTTTTACCAACCCGTCTTTTCTCACCTTGAAATTCAAAAACTGAACCTATGCAAGTATTGAATTGAATCTTTCTCGAGGAGCAAAGAAATACAGCTTTGTGGGCTGTTAACCAGTCAATTCCCAAAAATAACATCGAAGTCTTTCATATCAAGAAGTACCAAATTAGCTTCCAAGTTTATCTTACCAACCAACACCGGACATTTAACTAATCCTTTATCTAGTTTCACAATAGGACCAGTAGGTGTTCTAATCATTAAACAACTAGACAATTTCACAGGGATTAGGTCAGTCTTCTTAATGAATGCTGATGATATGAACGAATGAGATGCACCCGTATCAAATAAAACAAATGCAGGAAAAGAAGCGACTGACAATGTACCTGTGATCACATCATTACTTCCATCTTGCTCAGTACTAGAGATACTGAACACTCTACCAGAGGGAGGATCAGGAGCACTCTTCACAACTGGAATAGGCTGCTGGACAGGCTTCTTCGGACAATCGCGAGCAAAATGACCGGACTGCTTACAGTAGAAACAAATAGGATTGCTCGGTCCTACCGGGATAGCTGCAACAGGAGGCTTCTGAACAAAAGGCTTAGGATTCGCATTCACTGGCCTAGCACTTGCATTCACTGGTGGTCGATTCCCACCATACTGAAACTGACCAAGCTGTCGGAGACCAGGGCTTTGACCTATACTCCTAGGCTGAAAAGCATGAGTCGGATAGGGTGTAGGTCTTACAAAGCACCGATCATTACGATCCACCAAACCAGGGTTTCTAGACTGCCAAGGCCTTTGCACGCGAGCATTCTCTTTTTCATTTTCTTCCAACTTCTTCAAGTTCTGCACCACTTGGGCATAGCTCTCTATAGGCTGGACAGTGAGATAGCCTTTAATGGCAGGGCGCAATCCTTTAAAGAACTTCTTCGCCTTAGCAATATCAGGCTTCAGAGAATCTGGAGCAAAGAAATGAAGTTCCTCAAACTTCTGTTGGTACTCTAACACAAACAAGATCCTTGTGCGAGAACCATGAACTCAGCTTCCTTCGCATCCTTTACCGCCTCAGGGAAATAATTCATGCAAAAAGCCTCTTTGAATAAATCCCAAGTTACAACACCTGCATGCAAACCTTCCAAAACAGGCCGAGTGGAAGTCCACCAAGCATCGGCTTCATGCTGCAACTTATGCTCAGCAAACAAAATCTTTTGAGCATTGGAGCATTGCAGATGACGAAAAGTCTTTTCCAACTCACGAATCCACTTGTTAGGGAACAAGAGATCCTTGGTAACACCAGTAAAGTTGGGCACCTGCATCTTCAGAAAACTCTCCATCAGACGAGTATGAGGAGTTCCAGCAAGGCCACCCGCATTTGGAACTGCGGCATGAGGATTCACATTAACACCAGCACGAGTCTCATTATGCAGTGTCATGAAACCCGTCAACATCTGATTAAACTGAGCTGCTTGCTGTTGCATCATATTGCCCATGATGTTGGCAATATCATGAAAGCTTCCGACATTTGGGGCACCTTGTATGTCCTGGGTACCTTGGTCACCAGTCTACTGATCATGACCGCCTTCAGGTATTTCACCACGACCACTGGATTCACCATGCCCACTTCTCAGAGTAACCATTCTGCAAGAACCGGAAACGTCAAAATTCCAAATTTCGAAGTTTCAATGAAATCAATATGTCCAAATGATTTGAAAATTTAATTCATGCTCAAACATATCCATTTAGTCATCCAACAACAATTCATAGGACAAAAATCACATTTTCCAACATTTCAACCAAAATTGGAGCTACTGGGTCCATTGGTCGGTTGATTGGTCGATTGACCCAATCGACCAATGAGTCGACCAATGCTCACAGAATACGAAAATTCGCATTATAAGCCTCATTTTCACATTCAAACTTCATTCTAACTTCTTCCACAAGTGAGTGAGCTCTAGGGAAACATATTCTAAGGTTCTTTCAAGCATCTTTGGGTGATTCAAGTGTTTTAACAACAACACCACAACTCACATTCATCACACACAAGGTAAGACTATCATTTTCTCTTTTACTTTCATCTTCTCATGCTTGCATTTCAATCAAATCCATGTTTTACTTGTATCCATTGTTAGAAATCATGTTTAGGAATACTTAGAAACATATTCCCTAGGTTTTAAACACAATGCCATGAATAGACAACAAGTTCTAACACCTTCTTGCACTTCTCGCAAAGTTTTCGTACCGAAATCATTATCTTTAGAAAAAAAATTGATTTCTCACAAACCGCTTGGAGTTTTCGCATGAAATCAATTGCTACATGCTCCAAATGATACTGTAGATATGTCCATATAGTTTGATTTAACCAATTTCAACTTTTCAAAAAAAAACAATTTTGACCTAGAATGCAAAATCCCCAAATTCTTTCTTGCTGAATTTTTCGCTTTAGATCAAGCTTTCGATCGAATTTTATCAAATGAATTTCATAGACATGAAATTCCAAGTATTATGCACATGCTAGTATCTTCAAATCAAATTTCCCCCAAATTTGAAATTTTCCAAAAATTTACGAAAATACCCTTTTGGCTTAAATCTTGAAATAGCACTTAACCAACAATGTCATTGTCTCTTCTACAGATATTTATTATGCCGACAGGGGTACGCGGACGAGGTAGAGGTCGCATAGTAGGGGCACTCAGAGTTAGAGGTCAGGTTCCTTCAGAGCCTAGACAGTATGTCCGGAGACCAGATCGCTTCGACACTCCACGGGCCGAGTTCCCGTATGAGGCCTACTTCAGCCCATGCGCGGATCGAGCTAGGACGTCTATTACACCTTGCCAGCTCTGGGTCTTTAGGATACAGCAGAGGCTCGACACCTTGCAGTGGACTCATCTCTTCACAGATGACCTGCCTGTATATCCTGAGCTAGTGAGGTTGTTCTTCAGCAACCTTACTTACACTGAGGAGGCTAGAGGTCTAGGGCATCCACTTAGACTTGTCCTCAGGAGCAGGGTCCTTCAGACTCAGATTCGCTTTTCCACCAGATCGTTAGCCGAGATCTTGCGGGTCCCTCACTACCCAGATCAGTGCGTATGGATACCTGCAGGAGCAGCTATAGATAGCTACTTGATGCCATACGAGTTGCGCGAGATATGCTCTACACTGTGGGACAGCCGCAGGTGCTTCACTCCGAGGAACAGCGGACAGATGACAGATTCTGCACGAGTTATCGGTCGCATTGTCGGTCGAAACATCATGCCGAAGGCTGGACATCACCATAGGATTACAGTGATGGAGGCCATAGTCATCTATCGGACTTACATGGGCTTCGAGATTGACCTTTCCTACATCATACAGCATGTCATGCTGGATCTAGTTCTGCGGCCTAGCATGCGGAATCTTTGCTATGGGAGGTTACTGACTTTGATCTTCAGGCATTTCGGGGTCAGTTTCGAGGATACACCAGTGGACACTGGTCCACGAGGATACGTCATGGGGACTAGGATGGTACGTCAGATGGGACTGACACAGACAGTGAGATCTCCTGGTCCAGAGGGTGAGGAGGATGATGAGACAGAGGATGAGCAGGAGTTAGAGGATGGTGGAGAGGATATTGGTCCTGACAGTGATGATGATCAGGCTGGAGATGATACTGAGATGCACGAGACAGTGCCGGAGCATCACGATTTCCCTTCCTCACACTTCGAGACAGGTGGTCCTTCTCATGCGGTTCCAGAGACTTCGGATCTCAGTGCATAGATGAGATCGATGACTTCCATGCTGGAGAGGATGGAGGTCAGACAGGAGCAGCTATATGAGAGGATGGAGTCACGACAGGATAGGATAGAGTATCAGGTGACTCAGCTTTCAGAGGAGTTCCGAGCATACAGAGATCAAAGGAGATCACCTAGATAGACTGTACTAGGATTTTCATTTATGCTTTTCAGATGTAGCAGTTGTAAAACTTTTCTTAAAGTTAATGAAGTTCTCCCTGTTTCACTTTATTATTGTGTATTATGCACCTTTCTTCTATTGCATTAAGTGACAATTGTTTAAGTATAATTATTGTGCATTATTCAGAATTATTCAGTTATGCTTCATTAATAGTTTCTAGTCCAAGTATTCTATTATTCACTTCTAAGAGTAGATGAGTCACTTCTGGATCTATGACTTAGGAATGTTCTGTTACTGTTTTCTGTGGTTAGGTTTTCCTTGAACTTTGGGCTCTGATACCATTCTGTCACATCCTCCCAGCCGGTACCCTAACTGGCATACCCGAGAGTGTGATCCACAGCCCCGAAGATCAAGTATCGAGGAAATCATCCTCCCACATATGCAATAACATACTCATGAACAGAAATAAATCAAGGTTTAATATTATAAACAAGGTTCAAAACAAGAAATGAACAATTAGAATAATCAGAGTGCGGAAAGATACCAGATATCCAATGATATCAAAAAAGGAGTGAAGTGAGGCGGAAACTCACTTTACCCAAATAGCGGAACGTAGTATAAAAATCAAAAGGGATTACAACTGAAACAAATATACTAATAAATAAACTATGATCAAGCGTCTTCAAGTTTATAGATAACGTCTTCATAAGTATGGACTTCATCAATCCAATGAATCCGTTCTAACTCTATGCCGTTCTCAAAATTAGTACGCAGCTTGATCCACCGGGGGATCATCAAAGTAATCTTGATCGTTGCCAGCACATTGCGTGTAATACGCTTCATCAGCTTGTGCTTCGCTGTACTGCTCGTCATAGTATTCTGTACCTGCAGGATAATCTAACAAAAAGAAATATACAATAGGAATGAGTTTCGGAGAAACTCAGTAAGGTAGTTAATCCAAAACATCATAGATAACATGTGGCAAAACATAACATGATGCAATGCAGTATGAAACAAGTAATGTATGTATGCATCTAACTCTATGTATGCTGGTCTCTATGGCAGACATGCTTTAAGTCATAGCAGCGTACTTCTTTGGGAAGGTCTGCTCACATCTTCAACCATTTAAGATATCTTGGATTCTCTCATGGATCATTTCACCGATCCTGAGCAGCCGATTGGTAATGGGTCCTTCATCCCTCAGGACAAACCATGGCAGGCGGTTAAGTCAACACACTCTCTCACAACCATTTGGCATAAGTACTGGTGCATGTCAGGGAAAAGCCTAGCCCAATGCAAGTCATCTACTCAGTTACATCAACTCAGGTCCAGATACTTCCATTCCTCGCCCCGGGCGATCCTTTCCGGTATCCTTCACACTAGAGTCACGGATATTACTCACCGCACTCATCAACCCTATTTGTTATCCACATATGGTAAACGGGAAGCTCTCATGTCCTCTCACGGATATAACTCACCGGTCTCGAGCGCCCATGAGCCCAAGTCTAGCCATATGCAACCCTCCAATAAATGGCCCCCACAGTGTGATTCCTGTCCTCTCACGGATATAACTCACCGGTCTTGAGCGCCCGTGAATCCCCATTGCTACCACGGGTCGTTCGGTCTCAATACCCTTCCGAATCGGGTCTGATATAACAGGGGTGTATCCTAGCCAAACACTGCTAGACATCCCTAGGTATGACAACCATTGATTCGGGAAAGCGTCGATGGGCATCTTCGGAGAACATCCCATACTATTCCCTCCGATGTCCAAGGACAGAAGCATCAAAAGGATACTCCCCAATCCCAAACCAAACTTAAGCAAACACATTCTCAGAACAGTCATGACATACACAACCAGCAGTTCATCATATACAAGAAAATGTAAAAGCAGAAATCAGATTAGGCAATAATCAGTAACTCATATATCATGAATAATAAAAAGACAATATAAACAAGTGCTACAGTTCCCACAGTAGGAGATCAGAATTAAATACAATAACAGTAGGTAATCTCATAGTTTCATAAAGTAGAAACCAGAGAACAAGCAATCTATGTAGTTAAGGAATCAACTGTCCTTACCTTCTAACTTGAATGGAATCTTAAAGAATCAAGTATGATCTTGACTAAACCTGAGAAGACAGTCCTAAACAAGTGCACACAACATGTTAGGAAAGATGCATAAAGGAAAAGATCATAAATCAATCGAAACAGACCAAGATTGAGGTTGCTATACTCATTGGTCGATTGATTGGTCTGCTGGACCAGTCGACCAATGAGTCGACCAATGCAGACTATGGCCTGCAAGAATCCGAATTTTGAGAATCCAGAACCGAATTCAATGGTTCAAAAGGGTACAATTAAGACGGGAATTATCATGGTAGTATTCTAGGGTATAGAGGATATCAAATCATAACTCAAAACAGTTCTCAAGTTACAACCTAGAAATCATGAGGTTAACCTGATTAGGGTTATCATAGGTTAGGAGGGGAAAGAAATAGAAAGATTAAAGATAATGAACTAGGATATGAAAGAATTCAGATCTAGTAAAGAAAACATAATAATTGGGTTAACATGATTAACAAGGGGAGTTCCTGGGTTTGATCCAAGAAAATTAGGGTTTCACCCTTTTTGGTTCCCTCGGAAAATAATTGTGAGATCTGGATGAACAAAGACAAATCAAAACAGGAAAATATAGATGATTAAGTTTTAGGTTAACACAAGGTCACCCAAAAAGGATTTCCCTTTCACAAGGTAGGTTACCAAAAGTTCTCCAGACAATCACACAGGTTAGGGTTTCAAAGGATTAGGGTTAGGTTTTCAAGAATTCAACAGACAGGGTTTAAGATCATGATGATGATCATGAGTCTTAAAGAATATGGTGAGATCAGAGAATTGATGATTACAAGAATGTTTCGTCATCTTTCTGATCTCAATGAAGAACAGAATAAAAGAAAGAAATCCGAGATAGAAGAGAGAGTGGTTGAGATCATACCTTTGCCGTAGAAAGATGGAGAATTCTTCAAGTCTTTGAAAGAGATCACCAAAGAGTGCAAGGGAATGGGTTAGATTAGGGTTCTAACTCGTTCCAAAGGCTTAGGAGGCAGATGAGGCGGAGTATTCCCGAGATTAGACTTAAATAGAAGTGACAGGATTCAAATTTCAAAAACAGAATCAATTGGTCGATTGGTCCAATCGACCAATGAGTCGACCAATCAAGACAGCAACTTCAAAACAGGGAATTGAAGGTTCAGATCAAGTCCAAACATCAAGGGGTTTTGCACACCTCTAGAGTGACATACCTAGGAGTTAGAAATGCCTTTGAATCAATACAGAGACTAGTCCAAGACCATCAACTAATCCAATCTTCATCCGGGTGCAGTTTCCACCATTGGGACACTAGCATCAACACTCATGGACTCCAATCCAGCCATCAAGTCTTCAACAAAAATGGCCCAAAGATGACTTCTTGCCTTACTTCGGGTCACTGGACCTACAATAAACAGAGTTTCCGGATTAGGGTCAGGGCTGGGTTTCACACCTTTTCTGGAAGCCCTTAGGTCTTACACCTTTTTATGCCTAAGGAACTTAGGTCTTTTTCTTCCCAATGCTGGTCGAGTAGAGTTATTGATTTGGTCGTGCAATGTCCTTCCAATATTGGTCAAGTAGAATGATTGTGGTCGACTCATAGGTTTCTAGTATAGTAGTCTTTTAGATTTGTACATCTAGACCTCTTTCGTCGAGCATGGATACTTCTATATTTTGCTTACAAGGAGATCAAGATGTGAGATGTTTATCTCTCTTTACTCCCCCGATGATAGGTCAAATCTTTTCTGAGTTGTTATGCTTCATCCAGCAGAGAAATTTTGCTTGTATGTAGAACTCCTTTCTCTTGATCATGTATGGTCGATTATATCTCAAGCTCCCATACTTGTAATTTTGATGATATTTTGCTATCCACAAGCTCAAAGGCTTTGAAAATATTGTACATAAGACTTTTGTTGTTGAAGCTAAATATATTATTAATGCTGAATTCCGGTGCTAGCTGACTTAAAGAGTAATATTGCTTGATATTCCACATCCAATTCTAGGTTGTACATGGCGAATAATCCCGATTGTGCATCAATGAGTATGATGAAAGCAGCATAGTCAAAAATGATTCTTGAACAAGATTATAAATGTGATGATGGGTTCAGAAAATATATCTGAATAGTCTCATGACAAATATGTTTAAATAAATGTGTAGCATTGGAATATTAATCTCAATCAGCCCATGTCTTTCTTCTAATTCCCATTCATATACAGTCGACAGAATTGAAGAGGAAATTGAACATATATATGATATGCATGGTAAATATAGATACCAAAAAAGGCCATGAATGACAAGTAGAATAAAATTCTAAATTTGTTAAATTGAGAAAGTGGACAGAATAAAATTTAGTTTACCGTAATTGCCACCAGAAAGAGCCCTGAGGAACCAGTAGTGTATGAATCAAGATATAGGAGCCCTAAGGAAGAAAATATCTCCTACAGATGACATTCTGGATCTTAGTGAACTTCAAGTCTTTTCGTTCATCTCTTTCACCTGCGAATTGATTTTTTGAATCGTAACTTTGTGTGTATAAGACAAACAATGGAGGATTTCGATCTGAAAAATCGTCTGTTGTGTGCTCAAGATAAGCAATCCAATACGACGTGAGCATTTATTTTTTTCTCTATTGTCATTATAATTGTGGACGTTGATCTTGGAAAACCTGAATGTGAATCAACTTGAATCACGATCCCACTAATAATCTGAACTCCATTAAATTGCATTGTTGTTGCTTCTCCACTTTTGAATTGGTAGACGTGTCAAGCACAACACTAATATTTTCTTCACTTCTAATCTCTTATGTTCACCATTGGAGTAGTCGACTTGAGCGAACTCTCTACCCTACTACTGTTGTCCTCCGCATCATTTTTGTTGTAGAAACTCATGGATTCCTGAGGATCATAGAAATCTTCACCCTCACGGTTTTTCTTTTTAAATTGAACGTGACGGACTTTGGCCAATCCTCGGTTCTAATCAAACAGTCATCCAAACTGCCATTGACGAAATCGTCGTCATGGGAACGGTTTCAACCTTCCTAGTAATAAACTTCGAAGAATGCACATGAGAGCTTCTTCTCTACTCCACAAAATCATCTCCTTTCCCCTACGTCTGAATGCTTAGTAGCCTTCTCCTGGCAAGAGAACTTGGACTTTTCACTCCGTTGTCGCTCGAGTCAAAGGATCTTGATTTTCTTGTTTTCTGTATATTTCTATTGATTTCAGGCCGTTCGTTATTTCCTGTGGCGACAAGGCCTCACCAGTTAAATTTAAATTCCGGCGGACTCTCATTCTTTTCACACAGTTGATTGAAAACGGCGAGTGAGAAGGCCTTATCACGACCATATAATCACCGACCGTTAAGGACACTCGGTGGCCGATTCTGGTCCATCTTTCTTTTAGAGTGCAGAAGGCCTTTGAGTTGCAGAGCTACAAGGATTTGCTTCAATGTTTCAAAATCTTTCACTGGTTCATCGATTCCCCTCAATTTCAACCGCTTCTTTAGCTCCGAAAAGAAATCCTTATGAAGCCGCATTGTCTCTTTTGTGTTGTTGCAGCGATCTCAACAGCGACGCCGGTAATCCTACATTCCTTAGGGGTCTATTTGTTTGGTTTAGGGCGTGAGTATCTACTTATAGTATGCTCTGTGATTGCCACTTAGGTGGATCCTTCACATGAGAAAAATAGTAAGATATTGTCTTTCATCCTACGGAGGTGCTGCAGAAGTCGCAATTTCAAGTGGTTTCTTTTCAGGTATCCTAGAAAGGTGTATTGGGTGATTAAGTGCATGTCTAGGGAAATTTTTTCTAAGGAGTCTGGTATTTAAGCGGACCGCTTGTGTCCCTGCAGTGTTTCCTGTAAATTTTCCTGGTGCATTTTGGTTCAACCATATACCAGTTGAAGATAACCTGAGAAGACAAGTTTCACGTGAAATAGTGGGAGTTATTCTGTAGCCAACAACAGTTCATGATAGAAGCAATGGCCGTAAAGATCGACATCGGCAAGTTTTATGGCACGAAATTCTCATTATGGAAAATGAAGATGAATGCATTATTGATAAAAGATAACTGCCTGGAAGCCATCAGTGTTCGGCCGGCAGAGTTCACAGATAACGAAAAGTGGAACAAAATAGATGCGATGGCCCTTTCCAATTTGCATCTAGCATTATCTGATGATATTTTAGTGGGCATAGAAGAGAAGAAAAATGCTAAGGAGGTTTGGGATCACCTCATCAAATTGTATGAAGCCAAAATCACTTCACCTCATCAAATTGTAGATAAGGCAGAGACATCTCAATGGTGCATTGCTGTAGGAGATATTCTTTACACCGAATCAGCAATGGCAGCCAAGGATAGATTGGAGCATACTGATGCTTGTATCTTGGATTTGGGAGCAACATGGCACATGACCTCTCGCAGAGATTGGTTTCAAACTTATGAACCTATCTCTACAGGGTTTGGGTAAATGGAAAATAATCATGCCTTGGAGATTGCTGGAGTTGGCAGCATCAAGTTGAAGATGTACGATGGTATGGTACGCACTATTCAAAATGTGCGGCATGTGAAGGGCTTAAAGAATAATCTATTGTCTTTGGGACAATTAGATGAAATTGGGTGCAAGACACGCATCCAAAATGGAATGATGAGGATCGTCAAAGGAGCGCTAGTTGTAAAGAAGTCAGATGTGTTTTCAGTTTGCAAAACATTCAAAGCACAAGTTGAACGAGAAACTGAGAAGAATATCAAGTGCCTCAGGACAGACAATGGCGGTGAATATACAAGGGATGACTTCTTTGAGTTTTGTAATCAATAAGGCATCTCAAGACAACTCACGGTGGCTTACACTCCTCAACAGAATGGAGTAGCGGAGCGGTTGAATAGAACTAAACTCGAAAGAACGAGAGCCATGTTAAGAACTGCAAGTATGGCTAAGTCCTTTTGGGTAGAAGCCGTAAACACTGCCTGCTACGTGATTAATCGATCACCAACAAGATCGATTGATCTGAAGACACCGATGAAGATGTGGACTGGCAAGCCAATTGATTATTCACGCCTGCACACATTTGGGAGTCCTGTGTACGTGATGTATCATCCCCAATAAATTTTGAAATTGGATCCAAAATTCAGAAAATGCAGATTCTTGGGATATGCTGATGGAGTCAAGGGGTATTGACTGTGAGATCCCATTGCCCACAAGGTCGTCATCAGCAGAGATGTCATTTTTGTAAAAGATAAGTTGCAGAAGGAAGATGTGAGTAGCATTTCAATAGAAATTCCGGAGAGTACAATAGTTCAGGAGGAAGAGAAGTCCAATCCATAAAATTCATCTGGAGGAGAATCAGAAAATGAGGAACAAGTACCAGTTGAGTCTACAACTGTATAAGTTCGACGGTCACCTCATGAAAGACATACACCAACCTGGCAGTCTGATTATATTATGGAGAGCAACGTTGCATACTGTCTTCTAACAGAAGATGGAGAGCCATCAACATTCAGAGAAGCGATTGATAGCTCAGAAGCATCACTTTGGATGGCAGCTATGCAAGAAGAAATAGAAGCTCTTCATAAGAATAAGACGTGGGAGCTTGTACCTTTACCGCACGGAAGGAAGCCCATTGGTAACAAATGGGTTTACAAGATCAAACGAAACAGTGATGATCAAGTAGAGCGGTATTGTGCAAGAATGGTGATCAAAGGATATGCTCAGAAAGAAGGTGTCGATTTCACAGAAGTCTTTTCTCCAGTGGTTCGACTTACTATTGTCCGGATAGTTCTGGCACTTTGTGCTACGTTTGATCTACATCTTGAGAAGTTAGATGTAAAAACAGCATTTCTTCATGGAGATCTTGAAGAAGAAATCTATATGCTCCAACCAGAAGGTTTTGAAGAACCAGAAAAGGGGAACTTGGTTTGCAGGTTGAACAAATCTCTATACGGCTTAAAACAGGCGCCAAGATGTTGGTATAAGAGATTTGATTCCTTCATATTGAGCCTTGGATACAACAGACTTGCTTCAGACCCTTGTGCGTATTACAAGAGGTTTGGTGTTGATGATTTCATCATTTTACTGTTGTATGTCGATGATATGTTGGTGTCAGACCCCAACGAAGATCGGATCGTAGAATTAAAGGCTCAGCTGGCTAGGGAATTTGAAATGAAGGATCTGGGACCCGCAAACAAGATTCTAGGGATGCAAATTCACCGAGAAAGAAATAACAGGAAGATTTGGCTATCTCAAAAGAGTTACTTAAGGAAAGTCTTGCGCTGCTTCAATATGCAAGACTGTAAGCCAGTTTCTACTCCTCTTCCTGTTAATTTCAAGTTATCCTCAAGTATGTGTCCTAGCAATGAAGCAGAGAGGATGAAAATGTCTCGAGTACCGTATGCATCAGCAGTGGGAAGTCTGATGTTCGGTATGATATGTACAAGACCAGACATTGCACATGCAGTGGGAGTGATTAGTCGGCATATGGCGAATCCAGGACAAGAGCATTGGATTATATTGAAGAGGATCCTAAGATTCATTAAAGGAACCTTGGATGCTGCTCTATGTTATGGAGGATCTGAATTTACTGTCAGAGTATATGTTGATTCTGATTTTGCAGGGGATCTTGATAAAAGGAAATCCACTACTGGCTATGTGTTTACAATTGCAGGAGGAGCTGTGAGCTGGATATCTAAACTACAGACAGTTGTAGCACTGTCTACAATAGAGGCTGAGTATATGGCAGCTACACAAGCTTGTAAAGAAGCAATCTGGATAAGAAGATTCATGGAAGAACTTGGGCACAAACAGGAGAAGATTCTCCTATATTGTGACAGTCAGGGTGCCTTGCAAATTGCAAGGAATCCAGCTTTTCATTCCATGACAAAACACATAGAAGTCCGATATCATTTTGATCGTGAAGTGGTGGAAGACGGAAGGGTGGATACACAGAAAATCCACACGAAAGAGAACCTAGCAGATGCATTGACATAAGCAATCAACACTGGCAAGTTCATTTGGTGCAGATCCTTGTATGGCTTGACAGAGACGTAGACAGCATGGTGGTGGCAAGATAGAGACTGGTGTGGATATTGATTGGTTCTCAATCTAATCTCCAAGTGGGAGATTGTTGTAGTATTAGTCCCACATCGACTGATGTGGGAATATGTGGAGAGGAGGAGGCTATAAAAGAAGCCTCCTCCTTCTTCTTTAAGCATCCCAAATATCTTTCCTCTTGGATATTTCTTTATTTATAGTGGAGTTTTCTCTCTTGCCCATATATTCTTGTGTTCTTCTTTTCTCTTATTTGTTGATTGTTCTATTTGGTGGGTTCTTCATAACCCGACAATTCATTTGGCAAACTCGATTTGGGAATAAGTCCTCAAATTTGATTAAAAAAATAATGATTATTTTAAGAAAAGGGATGTACGACATACCTTATGGTTAAATTACCCTAAAGGGAATTTCAAGACAATATTACCTCACAAGGGAATTTGATCACCTCATTATTATTCGGAGGGTTGATTTAGCGTTCCTTATCTTATCTGCACGATGGCTTTTTGATCAAGTTTCCCACAGACGGCGCCATTGTTGATACTAAATCTTGCTCGTCCTTCCCTGTCACGTTCCTGCAAAACACGTGCTCAACCTTGGGTGGTCAAGGTATGTCTCCGACGAGCAAGTCAGTACCAACGATTTGATCTCAACTACTCAATAGATAATTCAAGTAATTGATCACACAAAATATGAATACATACTACATAAAGCCTGCCTGAGGTGCTTATATAGCTTTAGATATCAGAGTTAGACTCCAAATATAACTCTAAGAAGAGTTGTGTTAGGAAAGTAACTCTACAAATAGCCTTTTACCTGACTTATTCTTTCGAAGAAGTTGGGAGATGATAGAAGTTTATCCTGATCGGGTACTCTTGACACGATGGTCGGTCACTATGGTCGAGACAATTGTATTGAACCCATTGGTCAGACCGATCAGGGTAGAATGACTATTTCAGTCATTAACACTTGTCTTGCATTGTCTTCCCCGGCACAAGCAACCTCTCCTCCATCATAGGATTTTTAGGTTTTTCTTAATAAACATAGAGCTACTACATGCTCAAAACATCTACAAGAGGCATACATATTTTCTCCATCATCACACACAATTGATTGGGTAAAACTAAAACCATTCTAGTGTCACATTCAGTTCAATCTGAACTTAAAGCACACGCTCCACCCTATTTTCCACCTCAACTATGATACAAGCATAGCTACCCAAAAAATCTTGCTTAGCTTTGTTATCAAGAGTGATGAGATGTCCCACTTCCTTGGCTATTGAAAAAAGTGTTCAGACATGCCAATACTCTAATGGAAGACCTAGGAAATAAATTCTCACCAATATAGTCGACGGTTGGGCTATGTTTACGTCAAAATCCAGCCTTCAATAATTAAATCAGACCACTTGCAATGCAATCCGACAAGGATAATACCCATTCCAGATTCCCAAACCAATCCTTATAATACCCTATTATCATGACACACAATCCCAGGGTCCCACCCACTTTTAAACTTCAAAATCCCAACCCATTCCCATCGTCACGCTCATTTTTCATAGTGGTGCGACATATCTCTTTTCATTTTTCAAAGTAGTGCGTCAAAACTCTTTTCATTTTTCAAAATGGTGCGTTAGAGATATTTCTTCTCTTTGCATGTGGGATAACTGGATAGGTTTTAGGTGGTGGTTCCAACTTCACATCTTCGCTCTTCACTGAGATTTTAAACAAATAAAAAGAGGAGAAATAGGCAGTGTTAAGGCAAAGGTTTCTATTTCAGGCAGCAGTTTCGGTGATTCCTGCGCTGAGAGACGAGAAGATGTGAAGAACAAGTGAACAACAGAAGATAGAAGGGCTTTGGGCATATTTCGGTTTTAGTTAATTGGAGCTAGACCAATGTTGAAAAACGTAAACTAGCATGATCCTTATGTGGGTTTAGCTAATCAATGGGTAGGGTAGGGATATTCGCCTACCTCACGTAACCACTATTGGAACTCATCAAGCGTGATTCGCATCCTCAGTTAAATTCTCCATAAGAATATGATGATTTTGAATTAGGATGTCAATGTGTATGTGGACTGGAAGATACCCGTGTGTAATTTTGTTCTAGGTTCTTTGATATGCCTTGTGCTGCAGCTTTGTTGTAGCATTCACAACCCAAATTCAAGGGAGGGAAAATTGACTTCCAACATTTATACCACTTATTATAGTTCTTTCCATCGTGTGCTCTCCAATTTAGGACCTCTTGTTTAATTCTTCTGTCCTTTGTCTCTTTAGTTCATTAATCACAAAGTAATTTTGTCAATCTTGTTTAACTTAATCTTCCTTTTATATTGAGATTTACAAAACAAATTCTCTGTGGGATTGATACCCTACTTACTATTTACTACCTAATTGTGACGCGTGCATTTGCGTAGCATTTTTAGACACGAGCAAAGAGCATATCTGAATTTACAACATGCAGCCATTTTTGTTGGCCTTTTGGTCTTGTTCTAGCTAGTATTGAAGTAATGGAAGATCCCTTTTTGTCAGTACTTCTATTCATTGTTTTGGAAAATCAAGAGTTACTGTTTTTATTCATTCCATGAAGACCAACACGCAGCGCCTGAACTTACAGAAGAATCAGCCCATGAAGAATAACGTACAGTGCTTGAAGTTACATTAATTAAAAGAGCGAGAAACAGCTCAGCAAGGGCTGCCGACCTTACAATTGAGTGCACCACAGACCGAGTGAGGCTGGCGACAATGTTGCTGCCGTCCTTTGGGCTAATAAGGTCTCCAGTGAGGAGGGCCTTCTTCTGGCCTGGGGAACCTGATTCAACAAAGAAGGCACCATTCTCCATCACATCACCCTGCGATACCCACGCCCAATTCTTCCACTCGCTTTCTGGCGCTACAGCCCTCTTGGTAATCTCTTTGGTTCTCGATGAGCTTCCAGCGACAAAACGGTTGCCCTGGCTGAGGAAGGATGGGTTTAAGCTGCCCCCAATGGCATACATCCCCCATTCCGTGTAGTCATTGTTCACCACGTGAGCAAATCCATTTAGGACTTTGGGCAACCTCTGTGTTAATCCTTTCCCAAAATGGTTATATGCTATTGTAACCTTCATCTTATTGTTAGCAGAGGTGTTTGCATTTAACAACATCACCTGTCAACACGATTGTTCACCAATAAGGAAGCAACAGTCAGTGGGTCGACTTGGAAGGTCGAAGTACTCTTATTTTTTACGTAGTCAATCCTTTTATAAAATAAGTTAGTTATATTTAGAGAAATCAGTTTTAGCAGGAGACTTATAGCAAATTGACCAGTTATACGTACGTGGTCATGATTACTGAAGTCGATATTCGAGATGGTGATGGCAGTGGAACCCTCGACAGCATCGATTAGGCCATCTGCAGCTTTGGACATGGTCACGTGGTCGATCCAGATGTCAGAGGAGCTAAAGATGTTGATGGCATCACCGTCGCTGACGGTGCGTTTTCCGTAGTGGTCGACGAGGCGCGAATCATACCACCACGGAGTTGAAACGATGTCATGCATATGGAGGTTGGTGATGATGACATTGCGGATGGACTGGAGGGTAAAACCAGCGCCTTTGGTAATGTGGACATTGGCACCACGGCCATCGATAGTCTTGTCAGGGGCGATAATAAGCTCACCCTTGAGTACGATGTTCATGTCTTTCTCGAAGATTATCCATAGTGGTTCCTTCTGAATGACGGCATGGCGGAGGGTGCCATTCTTTGGGTTGACCATGTCATTGTCGGGGGGGTCAGTGACGGCATAGATCTTGCCGTCCTTGCCACCAGCAGCCTTCTTGCCGAAGCCCAAAGCGCAGTTGGCGTATGCCTTTCGATCATCGGCCCAGTTAGCCTTGCACCTCCAGCACGCATCTATTGGGTTTGTCGCCTGGCATGCTCCTCCAGTCTCCCCCAGCCTCCGTTGTCTTGTCCTGCATCATTCATTCATCCAGCCAAATCTATCGTAAGTACAGGAGTTATCCATTTCTCAACGTAAAATAGCTCAATTTATACATTATCCATGGAATGTGTTTTTTAAATATAATTTGCGAGCACGGAGAATTTTCAGAAGATTCAAATTCGGGACCTACATGTGCACATGTGAATTGAGCTGAGCAGCAACTGTCGCAGGATTGGGCTCAAAGCTGTCACTGCTGTGCTTTGCGGCCGCCTTGGCTCGTTGTCGCCACACTGCATCAAAGTTGACTATATCAGCCTTCACTGCATAGTTGAATAAAAACAAGAAGACCAACAAGCTGCTTGTTGTAGCTAATCCCATTTTCTTTTACTCTTGTCCCCCCCTTTTTCTTAACCCTCCACTCTGGTGAAATGGGTTTTTTTTAATTTTTTTTTTATTTAGTTTTTGTACCCACCACTCAGGTGAAATGGGTCAGAAATAAAATACAAGACCTTGAGCCCAAAACCAACAGATTGAAAGCCACCTAAGTTTCTCCAAAGCATCATCATCTCTATATATATTGCAATTGAGAGCCCAAATATGGGGAAGTACCATATGGGTTGAGAAAGTGAGGCCTTCCGTGCACGTCGCATATAATAGTTAATTTCCTCCCATGATTTGTGTTTTCTTTTCCTATCTCCATTCTCTATTTTGGCCAGATTGAAGGATTCAAACTCTCTACCACCATATGTTTCACTGCCTTATTATATCATTATTTCTCCCCCAAAAAGCCTCATGATATCGTTTTACCTAAATTAAGAGAGTGGGTTATCGTGCAAGCACAGTGTCTCATTTCAAGGAGCAGTTTCCAAATTTATACAAAGAGAAACAGGTGATTGCAGGACCTTCTTCTCCTTTAGACCCATTTGCATCTAGAATTAGGATTTCATTCCATCTGAAGTAAAAAATTCTAACCCTTCATGCTTATACATGCCTCCATTATGTCCCGCTTGCACAGGGGCGTGCAAATACAATTAATTTCCCTCGAATCTAAGGACCAAGTTTCTTGGAGTAGTTTCCTAATTTATACAAAGAGCACAGGTTATTGCATGGCCTTCTTCAGTTTTTCTCCCTTAGATCCATTTGTAGCTAGAATCAGGGCTTCATTCCATACGGAGTCAAAAATTCCAGCCCTTCATGCTTATGCAGTTATGCATGCCTCCATTAGCTCCTAATTGCATGGGGCCATGCAAATATATTTAATCCTCTCCTCCTTGAAATACCTATAGTTAGGAGAAATCAAAAACTATATTATACATTTACGACCATAAAAACCTCTTGAATCTAAGGACCAATTGTTAGCAACCGAAGAGAACCTTGTTTCTCAAATAATTGCCAATAATTCATGTAATATAAATTGGTTGTACCACCAAGTTAAACCTTGAATTTAATTGAAACTGACAACATGATATGGGAATTGATCTTTTATATGTTTGAGGTTAACAAGCTTAGCATTCAACAATGCTGTCGCTTGCAGTCATTTAGAAATCAGAATGGGTTCGGGTCAACCCAGATTGGATCCTCATTTTCAAGCTAGGGATTGCTCTGGGTCTCGCTTCCAGCTTTTAAAACATAAGTTGGTTGAGTTGCTTCTGTTTTAATATAGTTTCAAGTGGTCTTCTCCTAATAGTTTAGGACTTTTACCAAGAAAACAATGTATTGAAGTAGGGAGACAAACTGTTCCACAACAATCATCTACAGAAAGAAATCTTAGACAAATGGATTTTAATACATCAACAGAAAGAAATTATCCCTGTGACTACCAATATGCGAATTCAGTGCAAGTCTATTGGTTTCGGTTTCATCTACGACTTTGTAGATAATGCCAACAAGCACGAGCCCAAGTATGGGCTTACCAAGAACAACCTTGATATCATGGTGGAGAAGTCCAGAAAGCAAATGAAGGAAAGAAAGAATGGGTCCAAGAATATTTGTGATGTTAAGAAGACTGATGCTGGAGATGCATCTAAAGCTAGGAAGAAGAAATGAAGAAGATATGGAGTTGATATGGAGAAATTATGATCAGACCGGGTTCATACCTGGTTCGACCCTCGACCCCGGTCGAGATGGAGGGAACCAACTCGCTCCAGTGCGAACCGGATCCAGAAGATGGCTTGCTGAGGAAGAAAACTTATTCAGCTACAAGCACGCCCTAATCCAACTTATGGATTAGGTTAATTACCCTAATGATGGCAAACTCGAATTGACGGCTGCGGATAATCATTATTGAAGGGATAATCATCACATAACCTAAAGGTTATCTTAGGAGTCCTCTACTAGTCCAAACTAGTAGAAGTCTATTGCTCAACGGATCTAACTGTCAAGATCCAACGACTATCCGAAGAAGGCTCAAGTGCATCCAACGAAGGAGATTAGAAGGTACACTCTATATAAGCCTCACTGCAATACGAGGTGAGGGAGATCTGAAAAACACACAATCTGAGACTTAGACTCAGATTCAGATACATACTGATAGACGTAAACTATCAGCGGCTTACAATCTAGATCACCTTTCCCAGTTCTTTATTCCTTAGCTTTGTGCTTCTAGCATAGCCGTTTGTGATTAAGTTCATCAACTGACTTAGCCTTCAGAGGTGGACTCCCGACCCCCGCGGTCAGGCCACATCTGACGCTTTCGTTTTGCAGGTCATCACGAGGAGATCTAAGGGCTGAGCAGATTTTGGACGCATCAGGAGTCATATTTTGATTTTATGTTTTCACTACTACTCGCTACACTTCTATTATAATTTCTTTATGAACGGGGAAGCACTTTAGGTGTTTTATTTAGATTTTAGTGCTTGTTTAATTTCTAGAGTTAATTCTAGTGATTTTACATTTGAGATAGCTCAGTTTAAGAGTGATTTCTCTTTGTTTTAGTGTTAGTACTAAATAAAATTGTTGTTCAGTGAATCTTAAAGTTTTCAATCTAGTAAGGTCTTTTATATAATTTATGCATAAATTTCCCTTCAACTAATGGATGGAATTGGTCAGTCCTCTTTTTTTTTGGCATTATAAGAAAAGGACTATAATGGATGAAGAAATGACAAGAGACATTGAACAGTAACAAAGAACAAGTCTTCTTAATTTGCTGTAGGGATGTTGTAGCATTATGGTAGCATGATTTTCCCAGATTGGACACGTGGCATTATCTAATGAAATCACTAAAAAGGGCTAACTGATTAGATATTCCTCTTGTCACTATGTGAAGGATCTTAGCCATTGATCTCATAAAAGAAGGTTCTAATCCTACAATCCATTTTTACACTATCACTTTGGGAAAATTTGGGGGAACTAAAGAGGTGGAGGAGCCACTAAAAGAAAAAGAGAGAACCAGACATGGAGAAAAGAAAGCTCGTGCAAGAGGATGAGCTATTGCAGATAGGGAGCTGGAGCATTGTGGAAGCATTATCCTAGTTCTCTATTTGGTTTTATATTTCCTACTTTTTATATTCTTGCTAAACTCTTTTAATGGCTGCATTTATTTATCTGTATTTAAACTTTAATATGAGCTAATTTCTTACTTTGTTGGGACAATAAAAGTACCCAAAACCTATGATTTGAGTTGTGTTTATTCCGTTTTTTATGGTAAGAAATCTCGCCTAAGTTCGCCGGTTCGCCTCGGCGAGATTTCGCCAATCTCCATGCCTCAAACATGTCTTTCTCATAACCAAACTAAAAAATAACAAAGCCTCTACCAACGGAGTACAAACTCACCTGAGCATCTAATTTCCAATTCCTCACTTCCTCACAACTACCATGGTGGCTTTGCTAAAACCAAATCATCTGATCAAGGAGAATTTGAACAAGTTTCATTGATGCTCATATTCAGCCTATGGAATAACACAAGTACAGTTCCTTGCTTGGATCCACTTGGGCAAACCTTCAAAAAAAAAAAAAAAAAAACAGGAAAAAGAAAGGCCATAAGATTAGCTCATGAACTTTCTTCCTTGTTTAATGAACTTCTCATATGGTTTATAAATAAATTATTGTATTAAGAGATGAGCGACAGAATCTTAGTGGCCCATTGTATAATATTCTCTCTCTTTCTCTCTCTCTCTCTCAAAAACACATAAGAACAGAGTGTTTGCCAGTTTTATACAACTTGACACATAATGTGTAGGTTTTTTTTGGGTAACTTTCATCTGGACCCCCTGAGGTTTGGTCCAAGTCACTTTTAGTCCAGTTTAAGTTTCTTTTTGCATATGGCTCCCCTATGGTTTCAAGAAATGATTAAATAAGGACAATCTTAACAGAACCGTTAGTTTAATAATTTTTATGACGAAAATACCCTTGTTTTCTTTTACGATTTATTTGTTTTAGGTTTTTTCTTCCTTTTAATAAGTATATTTCTTTTATTTAATCTACCAAAAGAAAAAATATTTAAAAAAATAACTTTACCAAATAACTCTCTCTGCTGGTTGAAGCTTTCGAAGCCCAAGCCCCATCCTCTGCAATGGTTGAAGGTTAGATTATTATTGAGATTTCAAGATCAAATCCTTAGCAAAGGTTTGACGGCATCAAAGGATTACGTTTCAAAGTCCTGCAAAACCTGGGATATAAAGTTTAGGAAGAAGAAGATGGATCGATTCTGGGATATCAATTTCTAAAACAGGATACTCTGGATATGGGACCAAATCTTTGTTCCTGAATCTCATAGCGTTCGAGCAAAGCTACCCAGAAAGCAGCAACCAAATCACAGCGTGTGTAATTTTCATGGACAAATCTCATAAATTCACCAAAGGATGTGGGTTACCTTCACCATTACGATATAATTGAACACTTGGAGCTGTTCCACAGGATGTGTCAGGAGCCATGTGTATGGTGTCGTCTAGTGTAGAAGAGATTTCACACAAGATGAGTGCCGGGATTGTGTGAATACTTCTGCAAATGAAATCGTTCGACGTTCCCCTAATCGAAAAGAAGGGTTGATATGTTATTGGGGTTGTATCTTGCGCTTCACAGACTGGGAATTTTTCGGCCAAAGCCCAAAATCTACTACTACCCAGTGGACAACGTGATAGATGTGACCAGCAGTTGCATTCAACATCGATTATCTCTGTCAACATTCTTAAATTAGGGTTTTGCGGTATCAATTTCGAAGATGAATACAATCAAGCGACAAATTTTCATTCCTTAAATTAGGGTTTTAATTCTCTTTCCCAGATTATGTTTTAATCTTTTTGTACTTTAAGGCAACGTAGAACAAATAAAACAAAGGGTAATTTTCAAGAATCAGTCATTGTATGCAGATTGCTTTGCTTTGCGACGAAAACAAAGGGTAATTTTTTTCAAGAATCTTAAAATGGATGGGTTTAATGGATAATTTGTCGCTGCTAAAACCCCTTCAAAATTCGCAACTGGAAGGAACAGCTCTGTCAACATTTTTCAGTCTGTATATGGGATGTTGCAGTGCACGAGCGACTTGTCGAATAGTGGAACTTAGGAGGTGGTACACGATATCAACGACAACGGTTTCTCCCAGAGGAGGTGCATCGGTACAATAATCACAGGTGGAACGCGTGTGATGCGTCCAAAATCTGCTAAGCCCTTAGATCTCCTCGTGATGACCTGCAAAACGAAAGCATCAGATGTGGCCCGACCGCTGGGGTCGGGAGTCCACCTCCGAAGGCTAAGTCAGTTGATGAACTTAATCACAAACGGCTCTGTTAGAAGCACAGAGCCAAGGAATAAAGAACTAGGAAAGGTGATCTAGATAGCAGGCCGCTGATAGTTTATGTCTATCAGTCCAGATCAGAATCTGAGTCTAAGTCTCAGATTGTGTGTTTTCAGATCCTCCTCACCTCGTATGGTAGTGAGGTTTATATAGAGTGTACCTTCGAATCTCCTTCGTTGGATGCACTTGAGCCTTCTTCGGATAATCGTTGGATCTTAACAGTTAGATCCGTTGAGTAATAGACTTCTACTAGTTTGGACTAGTAGAGGACTCCTAAGATAACCTTTAGGTTATGTGATGATTATCCGCAGCCATCAATTCGAGTCTGCCATCATTAGGGTAATTAACCTAATCCATAAGTCGGATTAGGGCATGCTTGTAGCTGAATAAGTTTTCTTCCTCAGCAAGCCATCTTCTGGATCCGGTTCGCTCGGGAGCGAGTCAGTTCCCTCTGTCTCGACCAGGGTCGAGGGTCGAACCAGGTATGAACCCGGTTTGATCATAACCGAGGGCTTGGTTTTTAACTGGGTTCTTCGTCAGGTGATAATCTCTGCATGCTCCATTAAATGTCATATCACATTTAATGCGGTGGTCACTTTTCCTCGAGCGTTGTGAGGGTAAGGCCACGTGTCTCCTTGCAGTCGATCTGTCGTGGCTCACGTAATCCAAGCAACGGTTTTCGAATGCCTGTTTCGGATTCGTGGGTTCAAACTTTCAAAACGTCTTCTAATCTCAATCGTCGATTTTGAATCAATCTCGATCGTTCCGATTCCCGAACAGTCGTGCGGGTGTTTTAAAAGCGGTTCGTTGTCTTCGTAGGTTTCATTCTTCCTATCCGGAATTTGAACCTTTGTTGTCTGCTTCGCGCCTTCTTGCTCTCAAGCTTTTGCCTCACTGAATCAGTAAGTTTACTGATCTTTTTCTTTTTGTAGTTTACTGAAACAAGTAATGGCGGATAATAGGGCTACTCTGGTACCCAGTGTTGGTAATAGTAGTGGTAATGAAGCTTTTGCTTCTCCTCCTTCCGAACAGTCGGATAGTGATAACAAAACCTTAACTGTCCTCTGGCGCGAGTTTGCTGAAGTTTCACAAAAAGGTTTAGAGAGAAAAACCGAAACTCCTTCTATCTTCCTCGAGTCTGGGTCTTCCAAGACTGCCGAGTCTTCTAGGCAGCCTTGAACCCCAAGGTCCGAAGGTGGACCTGGTTCTGTTCCCTCCATTTACATGGAGGAAACCCTTCTTTCAGCCATCCAAGATTTTGATTTTCCTTCCTCTTATCAGGTTAGGGCTCCCCATCCTGATGAGAGGGTTGATTCAACCCTCTCGGGTGAATTTTCTCTGTATATAGATGCACTGGAAAGCGGGGTTCGCTTTCCCTTTTTTAATCCTTTGTTCTCCGCAGTTCTGAATCATTGGGACATTTGTCCCGGAATGCTCCTTCCCAATAGCTGGCGTCTCATCGTCGGCTTCTTGGGTTTGTGTTTTGAACTTGGCATTACGCCATCTCTTTCTCTCTTTGTACATTTTCATGTTTTTCTATCTCCTATCCTCCCGGATGGGTTTTTCTGTCCAAATGCAATAAGGCTGAACTTGATTGGAGGGGCAGCATCCTTGCCAAAGGAACTTGCCCTTCTAACCACAAAAGATGGCGCGAACGATACTTTTTCTGTCGAGCGCCTCCACCAGATCTTAACTTCCCAACCGCCTGGAGGCGGTGTACTTCTTCTTCCGAGAATAACCGAGGCCTTCCCTTATCCAAAGAAGGCCCGGCGGCCGTAAGGAAGATGAAATCCATTCCATGGTATCAAGAGATACATGGACTTGAGGTGGAGTATAACTCCATTCTTCAGTACTGGGGCTTGGCTCATTGTGAGCTTCTAACCATCATCCTTTAATTTTACTGAAGTGATATGTCTTTAATTCTGACTCTTGCTGAATGAACCCCGAGAACCTGCGAGTGAAGGCCGCTAGGGCCGTTGTGACAGCCGAGCAACGATCACCCAGAGCCTTGACCGTAGATCAAGAGGCTTCTGTTCCCTCTCCCGACCCCTCTTATAGGGGTATCAGGAATATCAGGCCCGTGGCTGATGCTTCGGGTAAAGGGAAGAAGCCAATGGTGGAGAGGTCTAATGTCTCTTCCTCCGCCAAAACCAAAAGGAGGCATGATACAATTGATGCTTCCTCCCATAAAAAATCCAAAACAACGGATTGTGAGGAGGTCTTCACCCCCCAGTGGACCCTGAAGTTGACCGACATGGTGACTCGGGACCCTGAGAAAGCTGCAGAGTGGAGCTCCCTCAGTCTTGTTCCTTCTGATCGCCAGGAATTTGAAGCCCTGGATGACATTTCCCTTGTTAGTCAATCCACAAGGTACCGGTCTTCTTGCTTACTTATTTTTTCATAATTTGTTATGACTTCTCATAATATTTTCCGCCTTCCCAGGAATGCTGTGTTGAGCTTTTATCAACACATGGAAGCATTGAGCCAGGTTGGCCACACCAGCTCCTTGCTACAAACCTGTGAAGAGAATTTGGCCAAGGCCAATTCTGAGATAGACCGGCTGACTGCAGCTGCTGAGGAGCTGCAGAAAAAGCATGAGGAAGAAGTGATCTCCCTCAAGGAGGCCCTCGATGCTTCGAAGGCTCGTGCCGCTACTGCCGAGCATGAGGCTAGGAAGCAAAAGGAAGCTGCCAAGTTGTTCGGTGACAGGCTTGAATTTCGATGTAGGGAGAATGAAGAATATCTGAAGTTGGCGATCCCTAGCAAGCCCGAGCATATAAAGCCAGATCTTCGGAAGGAATGTGTTCGGAAATACCTGAACAGCGTACCTTTCTCCGAGCTGCTAGGTGCCTACAACATTCAAGCTTATCGCTTGGGGCAGAACGACGGTTGGGAGCGAATTCTCGCATCTATCCCGACCATCGATACTGCTCCCTTTAGTGAGGTGTGCCATAAAGAGGTCTTCGGGAAATTAGGCATGGATCTCCCAGACTGGGCTCGGGAAGAAAATGATCCTTTTCCAGCTGACCCTCAATATGATGCATATCTGGCTGACGAGCCGGCGCTTCCAGAGGAGAAATCACAAACCGAGTCTCAAGCTGCTGCTATAGAGGACTCAATCAATGTCATTCTTGAGGAAGGCTCTTCTCAAGATCCTGAGAAAAGTCCTCCCGACCAGGGTCCCTCGGGCAAAGATGAAGAAGAGGCTTAGGGAGTTATCCTTTTTTTTTTTTTTTTTGTAAAGATTGACCTCCTTGTTAATGAATAGACATTTCTTTTTCATGTTTGGCCCTTCCATTTCCCTGTCTCCTCCTGAACTCTTGTCTTGAATATCGAAGTATAAATGATAAAACTTATCACTTAACTTTACATTCCTCGACGAATAACAATCTTGTAGAGATATTGTTAAGATGCGTTTCGGAAAGATGCATTAATCTTCCCCACAACTTCATTTACTGCAAAGTCCACACGTTTCCCTTCTGCGAAGTCCAAACGTTTTCTTGCGTTGGTATACCATTCACTGTTTCCAATGAATTGGAAATACACCCATTATTATAATGGCGGTGCAACGATTGGAGGTATCTTTGCATCGGGTGCTCGCCTCCATATGTTTCCATGTGGCATCCCTCCGGCCGTTGATCTTGCTTTCTGTGGATTTCGAAGCGTCATTTCGATCTGGGCCATTGGTTGTCCTTAGCTTTCAACCTTCGTCTTAATACCTGAGGCTATTTAAAGCCTTCGTGGGTACTCTTCATCTATCTTGCTATCTGCAAGTTAGATTTGCTAAAGTGCTAAAGCGACGTTCCGTCCTTCTGCTTGCTTCCGTATTCCTCGTACTCCAACAATAGCTCTATCAACTTCTGAACAAGTGAGTTTTTTGATTACTCATCTCTTTCCCCCTTTCCCTCTGAGTAAACTTCACAGTAGTAGTACTTGGGGTTTAGTGATATAGAACTAGGGTTTTCCCTCTTTTTGTCGTCCGCTGGATATTTGTACTGATACGGCTTTCCTGTGTATATAGTGACTCCCAATGTCACGCCCTCCCAGCCGGTACCCTATCTGGCATACCCGAGAGTGTGATCCACAGCCCGAAGATCAGGTATCGAGTGATCAACCTCCCATATAAACAATAACATAATCATGAACAATCATAATAAAAGTGCGGAAGATAAACCATAGATCCAATAAAGAAAGAATGAATCATAAATGAATCAGAATAATAGATATAATTAGAGTATCAAACAGATAAGTAAAGTGAGGCAAAAATCCCACTTTACAACCAGCGGAAAAGTAGCTCTAAAGAATAAACTAGACAAAACCTAATCCCAGTAGCAAGTACATTGGGTAACTAAATTGTTCTCCACTTTATAGACAACATCCTTGTAAGTGTAAATCTCATAAATGGCACAAGGACGCTTCCACTCAATGGTCGGACTAAGCATCGTACGGAGCATAACCACTCGCGGGATCTTCAGAGTAATTGTGGTAACCGCAATCACCTTCCTGGAGAATGCCTCTTCGCCTTGTGCTTCTTCATAGGGACCGTCATAGTACTCAGTACCTGCAGGATAGTCTAACAACATTGTACAATAAAGGAATGAGTTTCAAAGAAACTCGGTTAAGGCGCTTAAAAATCCATAATAACATAAATGGCGGGATTCCGGAACAAACATAAATGCAATATGATATGAGACAAGCAATGAATGAATGAATCTAACTCTATGTATGCTGGTCTCTATTGGCGAGACATGCTTTAAGTCATAGCACCGTACTTCTTTAGGAAAGTCCACTCACATCCTCAACCATTTAAGATATCTTGGATTCTCTCACGGATCATTTCACCGGTCTTGAGCAGCCGATTGGTAATGGGTCCTTCATCCCTCAGGACAAACCTTGGCAGGGGGTTAAGTCAACACACTCTCTCACAACCATTTGGTATAAGTACTGGCGCATGTCAGGGTAAAACCTAGCCAAATGCAAGTCTTCTACTTAGTTACATCAAGTCAGATCCAGATACGTCCATTCCTCGTCCCTGACGATCCTTTCCGGTATCCTTCACACTAGAGTCCTCATAGTCCCACGACTACGGACTCATCAACCCTATTGATCATCCACATATGGTAAACGGGAAGCTCTCACGTCCTCTCACGGGTTGGTTACCGGTCTTAAGCGCCCGTGAGCCCAAGTCTAACCATATGCAACCCTACCAATAAATGGCCCCCACAATGTGATTCCTGTCCTCTCACGGGTTGGTTACCGGTCTTGAGCGCCCATGAATCCCCATTGCTACCACGGGTCGTTCGGTCTCAATACCCCTCCGATTAGGGTCTCGACATAACAGGACATCCTAGCCAAACACTACTAGACAATCCTAGATATGTCATCCAACAGTTTAGGAAGGTGTCCAGAGGGCATCTCCGGAAACATCCCATAATATTCCCGTAGTAGTCCAAGGACAGAAGTGTCAAAAGGACACCTCTCCTTTCCAAACCATACTTAAGCATACACATGCATCAATTCATATCATCACATATATGGTAACCTCATATATGGAAAGAAATCAATAATTGCAATCACCTTGTATATAATTGGTAAGTAAATCATACATGAGTCAATTCAATATGAATAAGTAATGCTACTGTAATCAAAGTTATGCAACAGTAGTATATCATTGTAAGAATCTAATTTAGGAATCATATCTATGATATTCAAATATAGAAACTAGATTCATGCTATCTATGTAATTAAGGAAATAACCATCCTTACCTTTTATAACTCGCAAAGGAATCCTAAAAAGTCAAGTAAGATCTCGGCAAACTTGAGAAGAAGGTCCTAAACAAGTATATGCAACATATTAGGAAAGATCCCTAACAGAAAAGATACCAAAACATCCAACATAGACCAATTCTGGAGTTGCTATACTCATTGGTCGAGTGGATTGGTCGATCGGGTCCAATCGACCAATCGATCGACCAATGCAGATAACGATAGCCTAAAAAAACAGAGTTTTAAGATATGAAATCCGAATTTGGTGGTTCAAAAGGGTACTAATCAAGGGGTAGACTACATCAGTAGTATTCTAACATATAGGGGACCTCAAAACACTAATCCAATCAAGATATCAAGATCCAAATTAGGAAACAAAAAGTTACCATAATTAAATCAACCATGGATCTTGATGAATTTGAAATAGAAAACAAAGACAAGAACAATAGGAGGATGGATCATTGCTTCAGGTAAAGGTATCATGAAAACATACTTAGATCTTCATGGAATAAGGCTTAGAAGCATAAATCTAAATAAGGAAATAAAACCTACCATATATGTAACTACCATGCATCATGAAGAACACATAGTATGGTAGAAGAGAACAACTAGAAATCTATAGATTATGGATCATGGAAAGAAAACACAGTAATTAACTACTAACATGATCAACATAGAAGATCCAAAGAGATCAGAATTCAGATTAGAAGTTTAACAAAGATTAGATCATGGTTTGATCATGATTCCTTCAAAAGCTTGCAATGATCATGGTTAAGATCATTGTTCTAGCCTCAAATCCTTAGGATGATCATGAGAACATGTTCGGAGATGTTTGCAACAGAGAATGCAGCATCTCTTCTACTGTCTCAACTCAAAAAGGAAAGAAAAACAAAGATGGAGGAGAAGAAGAGAGAGTAGACATACCTTTTGATGCAAAAAGAAGAGTTTCGACGAAGATCCGTCAAGAAAACACCAAGGATGCAAGAGAGATGACTTGCGAGAGGTCTTTGGTTCGTTCAGAGAGTTTGGAGGCAGCAAATACGAAGTGGACTCGAGATTGGACTTAAATAGAGCAAGAACAACCTAATTGCCAAAGACAAGACTCATTGGTCGAGTGGATTGGTCGATCGGCCCGATCGACCAATCAGTCGACCAATCCTGGCAAAGAAGACCAAAACAGGGAATTGAAGGTCCAGATCAAATCCAATCCTAAAGGGGTTTTGCACACAAGTCAAGTGACTTACCTAATAGGTAGAAATGCCTTCAAACCGAGATAGAGAGCACTCCAAGTCCATCAACTAATCAGATCTTCATCGGATTCAGTTTCCAAAAATAGAACCTCATCATCAACTTTCATGGATTCAAAGCCGACACCAAGTCCTCTCTTTGGGATGGCCCAAAGCTGACTTCTTACTTTACTTCGGGTCATCGGACCTACAAATAACAAGGTTTCCGGGTCAAGGTTAGGGCTGGGTTTTACATTCTCCCCCCTTAAAGAAATTTCGTCCCGAAATTGAAAGCGTACTGTGCTTCCAAAGAGGTAAGGAAACTTCTCCTTCATATCTTCTTCCTTCTCCCAAGAAGCTTCTTCAGGGGGTATGGTTCTTCCACCGAATCTTCACCAAAGGAATGGTGCGATTCCGCAGCTGCTTGTCCTTCCTATCCAAGATTTCGGCCGGTTCTTCATCATAGGTCAAATCAGCACTAAGTCCTTCGAGTGCTTGCTGCAAAATGTGTTCCGGATTCTCTATGTATTTTCGGAGCATCGAAATATGAAACACATTGTGCACACCAAGCAAGAGGCGGAGGTAATGCTAATCGATACGCAACAGGTCCAACCTTTTCCAAAATCTCGAAAGGTCCAATGTAACGAGGGCTAAGCTTTCCCTTAACATTGAATCTCATCACACCCTTCATTGGTGAGACCTTCGGAAAGACTTTCTCTCCAACTTGAAATTCCAAATCTGTCCTTCTCTTATCAAGCATAAGATTTCTGTCTCGGGCAGGACTTAATCCTTTCTCTTATCATATCTACCATAGCACTTGTAGTTTCAATCATCTCGGGACCTAAGACTTTTCTTTCAACTGCCTCAGTCAAGTACAAAGGTGTCCTACAAGTACTGCCATACAAAGCCTTGAATGGAGCCATGCCTATTGTTGCTTGATAACTGTTGTTATAGGCAAACTCAACCAAAGCTAGGTGTTCATCCCAATTACCACCCATATCCACCACACAAGATCTCGAGCATGTCTTCCAACGTCCGAATTGTCCGCTCGGATTGTCCATCGACCGTGGATGATGAGCTGTACTCAAGTTCAATTGGGTTCCCAAGGCCTTCTCGCAAACTATTCCAAAACCTTGAGGTGAACCTAGGATCACGATCCGAAACAATACTCAATGGCACACCATGCAGACGAACCACATTATCCACATAAAGCCTTGCTAGCTTATCCGCAGTATGAGTGATCTTCATAGGAATGAAATGGGCTGATTTGGTCAACCTATCAACAATCACCCACACAAGTGTCATTGCCTTTACTTGTCCGAGGCAAGCTAGTCACAAAGTCCATGGAGATATCCTCCCACTTCCAACTAGGAATAGGAAGAGGCTGAAGTAATCCAGATGGAGGTTGTCGAACGGCTTTCACACGTTGGCAAGTCTCACACTTGGCAACAAAATTATCAACATCCGCCTTTAGACCAATCCACCAAAAATGTTCCTTCAAGTCTTTGTACATCTTGGTGCTTCCCGGGTGTATAGTAAAGACCGATCGGTGTGCTTCCTTCAATATTTCTTTCTTAACTTCTTCGTTTGTGCACACACAGTCTTCCTCTAAACAACAAAGCACCGTCCATGGATATACCAAAGTCGGGGTCCGACTCGAGATTCGAAGAAATCTTCTCAACTTTGATCAAAAACTCTTGATCGAACTCGCAGAGCAACAATCTTATCTCTAAGACCAGATCTTGCCGTCATGGCGTAAAGAATAAAATCAGAATTCTCGAGAACGATTTCCAAATCAAAACTCTCAATAGAAGACCACAATGGTAAACTCAAAGCATTCAAATCCAAAGTCTTCTTTCTGGGTTCTTCCTACTAAGAGCATCAGCAACAACATTTGCTTTCCCGGGATGATACTTGAATATCACAATCATAATCGGAGACTAGTTCCAACCATCTCCTTTGTCTTATGTTCAACTCCTTTTGGGTAAAGAAGTATTTCAAACTCTTATGATCCGTGAAAATGGCAATCTTCTCACCGTAAAGATAATGTCTCCAAATCTTCAAAGCAAAGACAACGGCGGCAAGTTCTAGATCGTGAGTGGGGTAATTCCGCTCATAATCCTTCAATTGCCGAGAAGCATAGGCTACGACCTTGCCATGTTGCATCAGTACGCAACCCAATCCAACTTTTGACGCATCGGTATAAACTGTCATACCACCGGAACTATCAGGTATAGTCAAAACCGGGGCACTTGTCAATCTATCTTTCAACTCTTTGAAATTCTTCTCCAAAGCGTCAGACCAAACAAACTTTTCTTCTTTCCTGGTCAACTTAGTCATAGGAGCAGCCAACCGAGAAAAGTTCTCAATAAACCTTCGGTAGTAACCCGCCAATCCAAGAAAACTTCTTATTTCCGTTACTGACTTCGGTCTTTCCCAATCAGCCACAGCTTGGACCTTTTCAGGATCGACACGAATACCTTCGGCTGAAACCACATGACCAATGAATACCACTCTCTTAAGCCAGAAATCACACTTGCTAAACTTAGCGAACAACTTCTTTTCTCGCAACCTTTGCAAAGTGAAACTTAGATGACTCGCATGCTCTTCATCGCTCTTCGAATAGATCAAGATGTCATCAATGAAAACAATCACGAACTTATCAAGCACATCATGAAATACTCGGTTCATGAGGTCCATGAACACCGCAGGAGCATTGGTCAATCCGAAGGGCATGACTCTAAACTCGTAGTGACCATACCGCGTTCGGAAAGCTGTCTTGAAGATATCACTAGACTTCACTTTCAATTGGTGATATCCGGGCCTTAAGTCAATCTTTGAGAACACAATCGCACCCTTCAACCGATCGAAGAGATCATCGATTCTCGGGCAGCGGATATCTATTCTTGATAGTCAACTTATTCAACTCACGGTAGTCGATGCACAAGCGCATACTACCGTCTTTCTTCTTGACGAACAAGACCGGAGCTCCCCAAGGTGACACACTAGGCTGCACGAAACCTCTATCTATGAGCTCATTCAACTGATTTTGCAACTCTTTCAACTCGGTAGGAGCCATCCCGTACGGAGCTTTAGATACCGGAGCAGCACCAGGGACGAGATCAATAGAGAATTCGACATCTCTCGTCCGGAGGCACTCCCGATAGATCATCGGGGAAGACATCAACAAAGTCGCAGACAACTCGACTTCATCGACTCTTTTCTCCACTATACCCTTGCCTTCGGATGAAGCATCATCCACTAGGGCATAGACTTGCATCGGTGCAGATCAAGACCTTCTTACAAACCCTTCTCTTTTCACCCCGAAATTCAAAGACCGGACTTCCACAAATATGGAACTGAATCTTCTTTGAGGAACAAAGGAACACAGCTTTGTGGGCTGTCAACCAATCAATTCCCAAAATAACATCGAAGTCCTTCATGTCAAGAATCACAAAATTGGCTTCCAAGTTCTTCTCACCAATCAACACGGGACATTTAGATAACCCCTTATCTAGTTTCACAACAGACCAGAGGTGTACTAATCAATAAACAACTAGACAACTTCTCGGGGATTAGGTTAGTCTTCTTGATGAATGCGAGATGACATGAACGAATGAGATGCACCCGTATCAAATAAGACAAATGCAGAAATAGAAGCGACTAACAATGTACCCGTAATCACATCATGGCTTGGATCCCGCTCAAGACCGGAAATACCGAAAACTCTACCGGAGGGAGGAGCAGGAGCACTCTTCACCACTGGGGTAGAGGCTGCTGTGGCAAGCCGCTTCGGATGAGGCACGAGCAAAATGACCAGCTTGCTTGCGGAGAAGCAAACAGGATTGCTGGATCCAACACGGGTGGCCGCTTGCAAGAGGGCTTCGAACAAAAGGCCTTGCACTTGCACTTGCACTTGCACTTGCACTTGCTGGTGGTCGGTTTCCGCCATACCGTCTAAACCGGCCGGGCTGCTGAAAACCCGTGTTCGACCTACACTCTTAGCCCGAAAGGTAGGAGTGGGGTAGGGTGTAGGTCTCACAAAACGACGGTCATTACGATCCACCAAACCAGAATTCCTTGACTACCAAGGCTTTTGCACACGAGCACATTCCTTCTCTCGTTTCTTCCAACTTCTTCGAGTTCGCACCACTTGAGCATAGCTCACTATAGGCCGGACCGTGAGGTAAGCTTTAATGGCAGGCGCAGTCCTTTGAAGAACTTCTTTGCTTTCGCGAGGTCTTCCTTCAAAGAATCCGGAGCAAAGAAATGAAGCTCCTCGAACTTCGTTGGTACTCCAACACAGACAGAGTTCCTTGAGTCGAATCATAAACTCAGCTTCCTTCGCATCTTTTACCGCCTCGGGAAAGTAATTCATACAAAAAGCCTCCTTGAATAACTCCCAAGTTACAACTCCCGCATGCAAACCTTCCAAAACAGACGAGTGGAGATCCACCATGCATCGCCTTCTTGTTGCAACTTCTGTTCAAGCAAACAAAATCTTCTCGAGCTTCCGAGCATTGCAGATGTCGGAAAGCCTTCTCCAACTCACGAAGCCACTTGTTAGGAAACAAGGGGTCCTTGGTAACTCCAGTAAAAGTGGGTACTTGCATCTTCGGAAAACTCTCCATCAAAGTAGTATGAGGAGTTCCAGCTAAACCTCCCGCATTCAGGATCTGCGGCATGAGGATTCACATTAGCACCAGCCCGGGTCTCATTATGCAGAGTCATGAAACCCACCAACATCCGGTTGAACCGAGCCGCTTGTCGGCGCATCATATTGCCCATAATATTGGCAATATCTCTGAAACTTCCAACATTCGGGGCACCAGGGATCTCATGGGTACCCTGATCAACATTTGGTATCCCACCACCTCCATGAGGTACTTCACCACCTCCATGACCACTGGATTCACCACGCCCACTTCTCAGAGTAACCATTCTGCAAAACCGAGAACATCAAAATACCGAATTTCGAAGATTCAACATAAACCACAAGTCCAAATGATTTGAAAACTTAAATCATGCTCAAATATATCCATATAGTCATCAAACAATATTCCATAAGGCAAAAATCACATTTTCCAAAAATTCAACAGCAAATGAGGTCTCTGTGACCATTGGTCGAGTGATTGGTCGAGTGACCCAGTCGACCAATGAGTCGACCAATGCAGACAGAATGCGAAAATTCGCATTATAAACCTCATTTTCACATTCCAACCTCATTCTAACTTCTTCCAAAGGTGAGAGAGCTCTAGGAAAAATCTCCAAAAGTTCCCACAAGTGTTCTTGAGGTGATTTAGTGCTTCAACAACAACACCACAACACACCATCTTCACAAACAAGGTAAACCTCTTAATCTTCCTTCCATTTTCATCTTCTCATGCTTGCATTTCAATAAAACCATGCTTTACTTGTATCCAATGCTAGAAATCATGCTTAGGAATGCTTAGAAACATATTCCTTAGGTTTTAAACACAATGCCATGCATAGACAACAAGTTTTAACACCTTGGTACTCATCTCGCAAAGTTTTATACCGAAATCGATATCTTTAGAAAAATTTCGTTTTCTCTCAAATCGCTTGAAATTTTCGCACGAGATCAAATGCTACATGCTCAAGATGACATTGTAGATAGGTCCACACAATTTGATTAAACCAATTTCAACTTTTCAAAAATCCAATTTTGACCTAAATTGCAAAATCCCCAAATTTCCTTCTTGCTGAATTTTTCGCTTTAATCCAAGTTTTCGATCGATTTTCATCAAACAAACTTCATAGACATGAAATTCCAAGTATTGCGCACATGCTAGTATGTTCAAATCAAATTTCCCCCAAATTTGAAATTTTCCGAAAAATTACGAAAATACCCTTTTGGCTCAAATCTTAAAATAGCACTAATTGGAATTGTCTCTTGTCTCTTTCACAGATACACTATGCAAAGGGGAGGGCGAGGACGAGGTAGAGGTCGTGGTCGCATCGTAGGTGCTCTTAGGGGCAGAGGTCAGGTTCCTTCAGAGCCTAGACAGGAGGTTAGGAGACCAGACATGTTTGACACACCTCGAGCCGAGTTCCCGTACGAGGCCTACTTCGCCATCGCAATATCGAGATGGGACGTCTACTTCACTTACGCCAGCTCAGAGCCTTTAGGATTCGGCAGAGGTTCGACACATTGCAGTGGACTCATCTCTTCACCGAGGATCTACCGGTATACCCGGAACTAGTGAGGTTGTTCTTCAGCAACCTTACTTACACAGAGGAGGCTCGAGGCCAAGGACATCCACTTAGACTTGTCCTCGTGGAGCAGTGGTCTTCCGGACTCGGATTCGCTTCTCCACCCGGACACCGGCTGAGATCTTGCAGGTTCCTTACTATCCACACAGGTGTGTGTGGATACCGCAGGAGCAGATCGGACAGCCATCCGATGCCGTACGAGCTTCGCGAGATATGCTCTACGCTATGGGATAGCCGTCGATGCTTCACTCCGTGGACTAGCGGACGGATGACGGGTTCTCGCACGGATTATAGGTCGCATAGTCGGCCAAAACATTATGCCGAAAGCCGGACATCACCATCGGGTCACGGTGATGGAGGCCTTAGTCATCTACCGCATCTACATGGGCTTCGAGATCGATCTCTCCTACATCATTCAGCGGGGCAGGGGGGGCTTTGGTCTCGCGCCCCGGCTGCCGAGCCCCTGGGGTGGGGGGGGGCGCCGTTTTTCTTCGCTGGGGGGGGGGGGGGGGGGGGGTGGGGGGAACCACCAGAAAACCCAGGGGGCGCGGGGACCCCGTGGGGCCCCCGGCCGGTGGGGGGGGGGGGCGCGCGGGGGGCCGCGCGCCCGGGGGGGGGGGGGGGGGGGGGGGGGGAGGGGGGGGGGGGGGGGGGGGGGGGGGGGGGGGGGGGGGGGGGGGGGGGGGGGGGGGGGGGAGGCCCCCCCCCCCCCCCCCCCCCTACCCTGGTTGTTGGGGGTGTGGTTGGGGGGGCGGCGGGGCGGGGAGGGGGCGGGGGGGGGGGGGGGCGGCGGGGGGTGGGGGGGGGGGCGTGGTTTGGTGTAGTGGAGGGGGGGGGGGGGGCTATTTATGGAAACCGAATCCCGATGAAGATCTAATTAGTTGATGGACTTGGAGTGCTCTCTATCTTGGTTTGAAGGCATTTCTACCTATTAGGTAAGTCACTTTACTTGTGTGGCAAAACCCCTTTAGGTTTGGATTTGATCCTGGACCTTCAATTCCCTCGTTTTGGCCTTGTTGCAAGATTGGTCGACCGATTGGTCGATCGGGGCCAGCCGACCAATCCACTCGACCAATGAGTGCCGTCTTTGGCAATTAGGTTGATTCTTGCTCTATTTAAGTCCAACCTCGAGTCCACTTCGTATTTGCTGCCTCCAAACCCTCTCGGAACGAACCAAAGACCTCTGCAAGTCATCTCTCTTGCATCCTTGGTGTTTTCTTGACGGATCTTCGTTGAAACTCTTCTTTTTGCATCAAAAGGTATGTCTACTCTCTCTTCTTCTCCTCCATCTTTGTTTTTCTTTCCTTTTTGAGTTGAGACAGTAGAAGAGATGCTGCATTCTCTGTTGCAAACATCTCTCGAACATGTTCTCATGATCATCCTAAGGATTTAAGGCTAGAACAATGATCTTAACCATGATCATTGCAAGCTTTTGAAGGATTCATGATCAAACCATGATTTAATCTCTGTTAATCTTCTAATCTGAATTCTGATCTCTTTGGATCTTCTTTCATTGATCATGTTAGTGGTTAATGGTTGTGTTTTCTTTCCATGATCCATAATCCATAGAATTCTAGTTGTTCTCTTCTACCTTACTATGTGTTCTTCATGATGCATGATAGTTACATATATGGTAGGTTTTATTTCCTTATTTAGATTTATGCTTCTAAGCCTTATTCCATGAAGACCTATGCATGTTTTCATGTTTTCATTACCGAAAGCAATGATCCATCCTCCTATAGTTCTTGTCCTTGTTTTCTATTTCAAATTCATCAAGATCCATGTTTGAGTTAATTATGGTAACTTTTTGTTTCCTAATTTGGATCTTGATACCTTGATTTGATTAGTGTTTTGAGATCCCCTATATGCTAGAATACTACTGATGTAGTCTACCCCTTGATTAGTACCCTTTTGAACCACCAAATTCGGATTTCATATCTTAAAACTCTGATTTTATAGGTTATCGTCTCGCATTGGTCGATCGATTGGTCGACGGACCACTCGACCAATCCACTCGACCAATGAGTACAAAGCAACCTCCGGAATTGGTCTGCTTCGGATGTTTTGATATATTTTCTGTTAGGGATCTTTCCTAATAAGTTGTATATACTTGTTTAGGACCTTCTTCTCAAGTTTGCCAAGATCTTACTTGATTTCTTGGGATCCTTTTGCGAGTTATAAAAGGTAAGGATGGTTATTTCCTTAATTACATAGATAGCATGAATCTAGTTTCTATATTTGAATATCATGAATATGTTTCCTAAATTAGATTCTTACAATGATATACTACTGTTGCATAACTTTGATTACAGTAGCATTACTTATTCATATTGAATTGATTCATGTATGATTTACTTACCAATGTTATACAAGTGATTGTAATATTGATTTCTTTCCATATATGTAGTTACCATATATGTGATGATATGAATTGATGCATGTGTATGCTTACGTATGGTTTGGAAAGGAGAGGTGTCCTTTCGACACTTCCGTCCTTGGACTACTACGGGAATATTATGGGATGTTTCCGGAGATGCCCTCTTGGACACCTTCCTAAACCGTTGGATGACATATCTAGGATTGTCTAGTAGTGTTTGGCTAGGATGTCCTGTTATGTCGACCCTAATCGGAGGGGTATTGAGACCGAACGACCCGTGGTAGCAATGGGGATTCATGGGCGCTCAAGACCGGTAACCAACCCGTGAGAGGACAGGAATCACATTGTGGGGGCCATTTATTGGTAGGGTTGCATATGGTTAGACTTGGGCTCACGGGCGCTTAAGACCGGTAACCAACCCGTGAGAGGACGTGAGAGCTTCCCGTTTACCATATGTGGATGATCAATAGGGTTGATGAGTCCGTAGTCCGAGTTGGTCGGTGCCATAGGATACGCCGACTCTAGTGTGAAGGATACCGGAAAGGATCGTCAGTGGACGAGGAATGGAAGTATCTCGGATCCGACTTGATGTAACCAAGTAGAAGACTTGCATTTGGCTAGGTTTTACCCCCGACATGCGCCAAGATTTATACCAAATGGTTGTGAGAGAGTGTGTTGACTTAACCCCCGCCAAGGTTTGTCCCGAGGGATGAAGGACCCATTACCAATCGGCTGCTCAAGACCGGTGAAATGATCCGTGAGAGAATCCAAGATATCTTAAATGGTTGAGGATGTGAGTGGACTTTCCTAAAGAAGTACGGTGCTATGACTTAAAGCATGTCCGCTAATAGAGACCAAAGCATCCATAGAGTTAGATTCATTCATTCATTGTTTGTCTCATATCATATTGCATTTATGTTTGTTCTCGGAATCCCGCCATTTATGTTATTATGGATTTTAATCGCCTTACCGGGTTTCTTTGAAACTCATTCCTTTATTGTACAATGTTGTTAGACTATCCCGCAGTACCGAGTATTATGACGGTCCCTATGAAGAAGCGCAAGGCGAAGAGACATATCTCCAGGAAGGTGATTGCGGTTACCACAATTACTCAAGATCCCGCGAGTGGTTATGCTCCGTACGATGCTTAGTCCGACCATTGAGTGGAAGCGTCCTTGTGCTATTTATGAGATCTATACCTACAAGGATGTCGTCTATAAAGTGGAGAATAATTTAGTTACCCAATGTACTTGCTACCGGGATTAGATTTTGTCTAGTTTATTCTTTAGAGCTACTTTTCCGCCGGATGTAAAGTGGGATTTTTGCTTCACTTTACTTATCCGTTTGATACTCGATTATATCTATTATTCGATTCGTTTATGATTCATTCTTTCATTATTGGATCTATGATTTATCTTCCGCACTCTTGTTATGATTGTTCATGATTATGTTATTGTTTATGTGGGAGGTTGATCACTCGATACCCGATCTTCGGGCCGTGGATCACACTCTCGGGTATGCCGATAGGGTACCGGCCGGGAGGGCGTGATGATTGGTATCGGGAGCCCAAGGTTCGAGGAGATCCTAACCACAAAAGACAACAACTGAACATTCCCGAGTCATTGATCTGAAATGACTCTTCTACTCTTAGAAGTGAATAATAGAACACCGAATTAGAAACTTGACCTTTGAGGTATAACAGTAACATTTTCGAATAACATACCATAATTATACTTGAACAAATGACACTAATGCAAGGAAAAGAAAAGTGCATAACATACAATAATTAAAGAGAAACAAAATGAACTTCATTAATTCCAAAAGTTTTTACAATGATTACATCTGAAATGCATAAATGGAAAATCCTAAAGTACAGCCTATCTAGGTGATCTACTCGATCTCTCGTATGCTCCGAACTCCTCTCGCTAGCCGAGTCACCCGATGCTCTATCCTATCCCGTCGTGACTCCATCCTCTCGTACATCCGCTCCCGTCTCGACCTCCATCCTCTCTAGCATGGAAGTCATCGATCTCATCTCGTGCACCAAGATCCGAAGCCTCCGGAACCGCATGTGAAGGGCCACCGCCTCGAAGTGTGATGAAGGAAACTCGTGATGCACATGTGCTCAGCCTCGCGCATATCTCAGTATCATCTCCGGCCTGATCATCACTATCAGACCGATATCCTCTCCTCCATCCTCCGATCCCCGATCCTCATCCTCCGATTCATCATCATCCTCACCCTCCGGGACCAGGAGATCTCTAACCGATGTAGTCTCATCCGTCGAATGGTCCGAGTCCCAATGGGGTATCCCCGTGATCTAGTGTCCATCGGTGTATCCTCGAAACTCACCCCCGAAATGCCCGAAGATCAAAGTCGAAGCCTCCCATAGCAAAGGTTCCGCATGCTAGGCCGCAGAACCAAGTCCAAGCATGACCCGCTGAATGATGTAGGAGAGATCGATCTCGAAGCCCATGTAGATGCGGTAGATGACCAAGGCCTCCATCACCGTGACCCGATGGTGATGTCCGGCTTCGGCATGATGTTTCGGCCGACTATGCGACCGATAATACGTGCAGAGCCCGTCATCCGTCCGCTAGTCCACGGTGTGTAGCATCGACGGCTATCCCATAGCGTAGAGCATATCTCGCGAAGCTCGTACGGCATCGATGGCTGTCCAGATCTGCTCCCGCAGTATCCACACACACCGCCGTGGATAGTAAGGGACCCGCAAGATCTCAGCCGTTGTCCGGGTAGAGAAGCGAATCCGAGTCCGGGAGGACCCCCGCTCCCGAGGACAAGTCCGAGTGGATGTCCCCGGCCTCGAGCCTCCTCTCGTGTAAGTAAGGTTGCCGAAGAACAACCTCACTAGCTCCGGTATACCGGCAAATCCTCGGTGAAGAGATGAGTCCACCGTAAAGTGTCGAACCTCCGCCGGATCCTAAAGGCTCCGAGCTGGCGTAAATGAAGTAGACGCCCATCTCGATGTTACAATAGCTGAAGTAGGCCTCGTATGCAAACTCGGCCCGAGGTGTGTCAAACATGTCCGGCCTCCTAACCTCCTCTCTAGGCTCGAAAGGAACCCGACCTCTGCCCCTAAGAGCACCTACGATGCGACCTCGACCTCTACCTCCTCCTCGTCCCTCCCCTCTCGCATGGTGTATCCGTGGAAGAGACAAGAGACATTTCCAATTAGTGCTATTTTAAGATTTGAGCCAAAAGGGTATTTTCGTAATTTTTCGGAAAATTTCAAATTTGGGGGAAATTTGATTTGAACATACTAGCATGTGCGCAATACTTGGAATTTCATGTCTATGAAGTTGTTTTGATGAAAATCGATCGAAAACTTGGATTAAAGCGAAAAATTCAGCAAGAAGGAAATTTGGGGATTTTGCAATTTAGGTCAAAATTGGATTTTTGAAAAGTTGAAATTGGTTAAATCAAATTGTATGGACCTATCTACAATGTCATCTTGAGCATGTAGCATTTGATCTCGTGCAAAAATTTCAAGCGGTTTGAGAGAAAACGAAATTTTTCTAAAGATATCGATTTCGGTATAAAACTTTACGAGATGAGCACCAAATGTGTTAAAACTTGTTGTCTATGCATGGCATTGTGTTTAAAACCTAGGGAATATGTTTCTAAGCATTCCTAAGCATGATTTCTAGCATTGGATACAAGTAAAGCATGGTTTTATTGAAATGCAAGCATGAGAAGATGATAATGGAAGGAAGAATGAGAGATTTACCTTGTTTGTGAAGATGGTGTGTTGTGGTGTTGTTGTTGAAGCACTAAATCACCTCAAGAACACTTGTGGGAACTCTTGGAGATTTTCCCTAGAGCTCTCTCACCTTTGGAAGAAGTTAGAATGAGGTTGGAATGTGGAAAGGAGGCTTATAATGCGAATTTTCGGATTCTGTCTTCATTGGTCGACCGATTGGTCGACCGGGTCACTCGACCAACCACTCGACCAATGGTCACAAGTTGACCTCATTTGCTGTTGAATTTTTGGAAAATGTGATTTTTGCCTTATGGAATATTGTTTGATGACTATATGGATATATTTGAGCATGATTTAAGTTTTCAAATCATTTGGACTTGTGGTTTATGTTGAATCTTCGAAATTCGGTATTTTGATGTTCTCGGTTTTGCAGTAATGGTTACTCCGAGAAGTGGGCGTGGTGAATCCAAAGGGTCATGGAGGTGGTGAAGTACCTCGTGGGAGGTGGTGAAGTACCTCATGGAGGTGGTGAGATACCAAATGCTGATCGTGGTACTCATGAGATCCCCGGTGCCCCGAATGTTGGAAGTTTCGTAGATATTGCCAATATTATGGGCAATATGATGCAGCAGAAGAAGCAGCCTGGGCTCAACCAGATGTTGGTGGGTTTCATGACTCGCATAATGAGACCCGGCTGGTGCTAATGTGAATCCTCATGCCGCAGCCTCCCGAATGCGGGAGGTTTAGCTCGGAACTCCTCATACTCGCCCGATGGAGAGTTTTCTCAAGATGCAAGTACCCACTTTTACCGGAGTTACCAAGGACCCCTTGTTTCCTAACAAGTGGCTTCGTGGAGTTGGAGAAGGCTTTCCGACATCCGCAATGCTCGGAAGCTCGAAGATTTTGTTTGCCGAGCGTGGTTGCAACAAGAAGCCGATGCATGGTGGATTTCCACCGTCCCGTTTTTGGAAGGTTTGCATGCAGGAGTTGTAACTTGGGAGTTATTCAAAGAGGCTTTTTGTATGAACTACTTTCCCGAGGCGGTGAAGGATGCGAAGGAAGCTGAGTTTATGATTCTCGACTCAAGGAACTTTGTCCGTGTTGGAGTACCAACAGAAGTTCGAGGAGCTTCATTTCTTTGCTCCGCATTCTTTGAAGGAAGACCTCGCCAAAGCAAAGAAGTTCTTCAAAGGATCCGCGCCCGCCATTAAAGCTTACCTCACAGCCCAGCCTATAGTGAGCTATGCTCAAGTGGTGCAGTAACTCGAAGAAGTTGGAAGAAACAGAGAAGGAAAGTGCTCGTGTGCAAAAGCCTTGGCATCAAGGAATTCTGGTTTGGTGGATCGCAATGACCGCCGTTATGTGGAGACCCACACCCTACCCCACTCCTACCTTTCGTGCTAAGAGTGTAGGTCGTAACACGGGGTTTTCAGCAGCCCGGCCAGCTTTAAAAAAGATGGCGGAAACCGACCACCAGCAAATGCAAGTGCAAGTGCAAGTGCAAGTGCAAGGCCTTTTGTTCGGAAGCCCTCTGTTGCAGCCACCCCCGTTGGATCCAAAGCAATCCCGTTTGCTTCTACCGCAAGCAAGCTGGTCATTTCGCTCGTGCTCGTCCGGCGGCCCGCCCAAAGCAGCTCCGCCCCCTGGTGAAGAGTGCTCCCGCTCCCTCCTCTCGGTAGAGTTTTCAGTATTTCCAAGATCGAGCAGATCCAAGCCATGATGTGATTATTGTGTACATTGTTAGTCGCTTCTATTTCTCGCATTTGTCTTATTTGATACGGGTGCATCTCATTCGCTCATGTCATCTCGCATTCATCAAGAAGACTAACCTAATCCCCGAGAAGTTGTCTAGTTGTTTATTGATTAGTACACCTACCGGTCCTGTTGTGAAACTAGATAAGGGGTTATCTAAATGTCCCGTGTTGGTTGGTGAGAAGAACTTGGAAGCCAATTTTGTGATTCTTGACATGAAGGACTTCGATGTTATTTTGGGAATCGATTGGTTGACAGCCCACAAAGCCGTGTTCCTTTGTTCCTCAAAGAAGATTCAGTTCCATATTTGTGGAAGTCCGGTCTTTGAATTTCTGTGGTGAAAAGAGAAGGGTTTGTAAGAAGGTGTCGTCTCGTGACCGATGCAAGTCTATGCCCTAGTGGATGATGCTTCATCCGAAGGCAAGGGTATAGTGGAGAAAAGAGTCGATGAAGTCGTAGTTGTCTGCGACTTTGTTGATGTCTTCCCCGATGATCTATCGGGAGTGCCTCCGGACAGAGATGTCGAATTCTCTATTGATCTCGTCCCCGGTGCTGCACCGGTATCTAAAGCTCCGTATAGGATGGCTCCTACCGAGTTGAAAGAGTTGCAAAAACAGTTGAATGAGCTCATTGATAGAGGTTTCAGACAGCCTAGTGTGTCACCTTGGGGAGCTCCGGTCTTGTTCGTCAAGAAGAAAGACGGTAGTATGCGCTTGTGCATCGACTACCGTGAGTTGAATAAGTTGACTATCAAGAATAGATATCCGCTGCCCGTAATCGATGATCTCTTCGATCAGCTTGAAGGGTGCAGTTGTGTTCTCGAAGATTGACTTAAGGTCCGGATATCACCAATTGAAAGTGAAGTCTAGTGATATCTTCAAGACAGCTTTCCGAACGCGGTATGGTCACTATGAGTTTAGAGTCATGCCCTTCGGATTGACCAATGCTCCTGCGGTGTTCATGGACCTCATGAACCGAGTATTTCATGATGTGCTTGATAAGTTTGTGATTGTTTTCATTGATGACATCTTGATCTATTCGAAGAGCGAAGAAGAGCATGCGAGTCATCTAAGTTTCACTTTGCAAAGGTTGCGGGAAAAGAAGTTGTTTGCTAAGTTTAGCAAGTGTGATTTCTGGCTTAAGAGAGTGGTTTTCCTTGGTCATGTAGTTTCAGCCGAAGGTATTCGTGTCGATCCCGAAAAAGTCCAAGTCGTGGCTGATTGGGAGAGACCGAAGTCGAAGAACGGAAATAAGAAGTTTTCTTGGATTGGCGGGTTACTACCGAAGGTTTATTGAGAACTTTTCTCGGTTGGCTGCTCCTATGACTAAGTTGACCAGGAAAGAAGAGAAGTTTGTTTGGTCCGACGCCCGTGAGAAGAATTTCCAAGAGTTGAAAGATAGATTGACAAGTGCCCCGGTTTTGACTATACCCGATAGTTCCGGTGGTATGACAGTTTATACCGATGCGCCAAAGATTGGTTTGGGTTGTGTACCGATGCAACATGGCAAGGTCGTAGCCTATGCTTCTCGGCAATTGAAGGATTATGAGCGGAATTACCCCACTCACGATCTAGAACTTGCCGCCGTTGTCTTTGCTTTGAAGATTTGGAGACATTATCTTTACGGTGAGAAGATTGCCATTTTCACGGATCATAAGAGTTTGAAATACTTCTTTACCCAAAAGGAGTTGAACATGAGACAAAGGAGATGGTTGGAACTAGTCTCCGATTATGATTGTGATATTCGAGCATCATCCCGGGAAAGCAAATGTTGTTGCCGATGCTCTTAGTAGGAAGAACCGTAAGAAGACTTTGGATTTGAATGCTTTGAGTTTACCATTGTGGTCTTCTATTGAGAGTTTTGGTTTGGAAATCGTCCCCGAGAATTCTGATTTTATTCTTTCTCGCCATGACGGCAAGATCTGGTCTTAGAGATAAGATTGTTGCTCACAGAGTTCGATCAAGAGTTTTTGACCAAAGTTGAGAAGATTTCTTCGGATCCCGAGTCGGACCCCGACTTTGGTATATCCATGGATGGTGCTTTGTTGTTTAGAGGAAGACTGTGTGTGCCCGCAAACGATGAAGTTAAGAAAGAAATATTGAAGGAAGCACACCGGCCGGGCTTTCATCAGACACCCGGAAGCACCAAGATGTACAAGGACTTGAAGGAACATTTTTGGTGGATTGGTCTAAAGGCGGATGTTGATGATTTTGTTGCCAAGTGTGAGACTTGCCAACGTGTGAAAGCCGCTCGACAACCTCCATCCTGGATTACTTCAACCCCTTCCTATTCCTAGTTGGAAGTGGGAAGATATCTCCATGGACTTTGTGACTAGCTTGCCTCGGACAAGTAAAGGCAATGACACCGTGTGGGTGATTGTTGATAGGTTGACCAAATCAGCCCATTTCATTCCTATGAAGATCACTCATACTCGGATAAGCTAGCCAGGCTTTATGTGGATAATGTGGTTCGTCCGCATGGTGTGCCATTGAGTATTGTTTCGGATCGTGATCCTAGGTTCACCTCAAGGTTTTGGAATAGTTTGCAGAAGGCCTTGGGAACCCAATTGAACTTGAGTACAGCTCATCATCCACAGGTCGATGGACAATCCGAGCGGACAATTCAGACATTGGAAGACATGCTCAGATCTTGTGTGGTGGATATGGGTGGTAATTGGGATGAACACCTAGCTTTGGTTGAGTTTGCCTATAACAACAGCTTATCAAGCAACAATAGGCATGGCTCCATTCAAGGCTTTGTATGGTAGTACTTGTAGGACACCTTTGTACTGGATCGAGACAGTGAAAGAAAAGTCTTAGGTCCCGAGATGATTGAAGCTACAAGTGCCATGGTTGATATGATAAGAGAAAGGATTAAGTCCCGCCTGACCGAGACAGAAATCTTATGCCGATAAGAGAAGGACAGATTTGGAATTTCAAGTTGGAGAGAAAGTCTTTCAAGGTCTCACCAATGAAGGGTGTGATGAGATTCAATGTTAAGGGAAAGCTTAGCCCTCGTTACATTGGACCTTTCGAGATTTTGGAAAAGGTTGGACCCCATGCGTATCGATTAGCATTACCTCCGTCTCTTGCTGGTGTGCACAATGTGTTTCATATTTCGATGTCCGAAAATACATAGAGAATCCGGAACACATTTTGCAGCAAGCACCCGAAGGACTTAGTGCTGATTTGACCTATGATGAAGAACCGGCCGAAATCCTGGATAGGAAGGACAAGCAGCTGCGGAATCGCGCCATTCCTTTGGTGAAGATTCGGTGGAAGAACCATACCCCCTCGAAGAAGCTTCTTGGGAGAAGGAAGAAGACATGAAGGAGAAGTTTCCTTACCTCTTTGGAAGCACAGTACGCTTTCAATTTCGGGGACGAAATTTCTTTAGGGGGGGAGAATGTGAAACCCAGCCCTAACCTTGACCCGGAAACCTTGTTGTTTGTAGGTCCGATGACCCGAAGTAAAGTAAGAAGTCAGCTTTGGGCCATCCCAGAGAGGACTTGTGTGTCGGCTTTGAATCCATGAAAGTTGATGATGAGGTTCTAATTATGGAAACCGAATCCTGATGAAGATCTAATTAGTTGATGGACTTGGAGTGCTCTCTATCTTGGTTTGAAGGCATTTCTACCTATTAGGTAAGTCACTTGACTTGTGTGCAAAACCCCTTTAGGTTTGGATTTGATCTGGACCTTCAATTCCCTGTTTTGGCCTTCATTGCCAAGATTGGTCGATCCGATTGGTCGACTGGGCCAGCCGACCAATCCACTCGACCAATGAGTGCTGTCTTTGGCAATTAGGTTGATTCTTGCTCTATTTAAGTCCAACCTCGAGTCCACTTCATATTTGCTGCCTCCAAACCCTCCTGGAACGAACCAAAGACCTCTGCAAGTCATCTCTCTTGCATCCTTGGTGTTTTCTTGACGGATCTTCGTCGATACTCTTCTTTTTGCATCAAAAGGTATGTCTACTCTCTCTTCTTCTCCTCCATCTTTGTTTTTCTTTCCTTTTTGAGTTGAGACAGTAGAAGAGATGCTGCATCCTCTGTTGCAAACATCTCTGAACATGTTCTCATGATCATCCTAAGGATTTAAGGCTAGAACAATGATCTTAACCATGATCATTGCAAGCTTTTGAAGGATTCATGATCAAACCATGATTTAATCTCGTTAATCTTCTAATCTGAATTCTGATCTCTTTGGATCTTCTTTCATTGATCATGTTAGTGGTTAATGGTTGTGTTTTCTTTCCATGATCCATAATCCATAGAATTCTAGTTGTTCTCTTCTACCTTACTATGTGTTCTTCATGATGCATGATAGTTACATATATGGTAGGTTTTATTTCCTTATTTAGATTTATGCTTCTAAGCCTTATTCCATGAAGACCTATGCATGTTTTCATGTTTTCATTACCGAAAGCAATGATCCATCCTCCTATAGTTCTTGTCCTTGTTTTCTATTTCAAATTCATCAAGATCCATGTTTGAGTTAATTATGGTAACTTTTTGTTTCCTAATTTGGATCTTGATACCTTGATTTGATTAGTGTTTTGAGATCCCCTATATGCTAGAATACTACCGATGTAGTCTACCCCTTGATTAGTACCCTTTTGAACCACCAAATTCGGATTTCATATCTTAAAACTCTGATTTTATAGGTTATCGTCGCATTGGTCGACCATTGATTGGTCGACTTGGACCACTCGACCAATCCACTCGACCAATGAGTACAAGCAACTCCAGAATTGGTACATTTCGGATGTTTTGATATATTTTCTGTTAGGGATCTATCCTAATATGTTGTATATACTTGTTTAGGACCTTCTTCTCAAGTTTGCCAAGATCTTACTTGATTTCTTGGGATCCTTTTGCGAGTTATAAAAGGTAAGGATGGTTATTTCCTTAATTACATAGATAGCATGAATCTAGTTTCTATATTTGAATATCATGAATATGTTTCCTAAATTAGATTCTTACAATGATATACTACTGTTGCATAACTTTGATTACAGTAGCATTACTTATTCATATTGAATTGATTCATGTATGATTTACTTACCAATGTTATACAAGTGATTGTAATATCGATTTCTTTCCATATATGTAGTTACCATATATGTGATGATATGAATTGATGCATGTGTATGCTTACGTATGGTTTGGAAAGGAGAGGTGTCCTTTTGACACTTCTGTCCTTGGACTACTACGGGAATATTATGGGATGTTTCCGGAGATGCCCTCTGTACACCTTCCTAAACTGTTGGATGACATATCTAGGATTGTCTAGTAGTGTTTGGCTAGGATGTCTGTTATGCTGGACCCTAATCGGAGGGGTATTGAGACCGAACGACCCGTAGTAGCAATGGGGATTCATGGGCGCTCAAGACCGGTAACCAACCCGTGAGAGGACAGGAATCACATTGTGGGGGCCATTTATTGGTAGGGTTGCATATGGTTAGACTTGGGCTCACGGGCGCTTAAGACCGGTAACCAACCCGTGAGAGGACGTGAGAGCTTCCCGTTTACCATATGTGGATGATCAATAGGGTTGATGAGTCCGTAGTCCGAGTTGGTCGGTGCCATAGGATACGTCGACTCTAGTGTGAAGGATACCGGAAAGGATCGCGCGGGACGAGGAATGGAAGTATCTGGATCGACTTGATGTAACCAAGTAGAAGACTTGCATTTGGCTAGGTTTTACCCCCGACATGCGCCGGTACTTATACCAAATGGTTGTGAGAGAGTGTGTTGACTTAACCCCCTGCCAAGGTTTGTCCTGAGGGATGAAGGACCCATTACCAATCGGCTGCTCAAGACCGGTGAAATGATCCGTGAGAGAATCCAAGATATCTGGGGTAAATGGTTGAGGATGTGAGTGGACTTTCCTAAAGAAGTACGGGTGCTATGACTTAAAGCATGTACGCTTAATAGAGACCAGCATCCAAGTACACACACCACAACGCTTGACATTTTATATGGTTTTCCCCTTCTCGGGTTTCTTTGAAACTCATTCCTTTATTGTACAATGTTGTTAGACTATCCTGCAGTCCCGAGTATTATGACGGTCCCTATGAAGAAGCGCAAGGCGAAGAGACATATCTCCAGGAAGGTGATTGCGGTTACCACAATTACTCCGAAGATCCCGGGGAGTGGTTATGCTCCGTACGATGCTTAGTCCGACCATTGAGTGGAAGCGTCCTTGTGCTATTTATGAGATCTATACATACAAGGATGTCGTCTATAAAGTGGAGAACAATTTAGTTACCCAATGTACTTGCTATTGGGATTAGATTTTGTCTAGTTTATTCTTTAGGAGCTACTTTTCAACTGGATGTAGATGATCTTGAGATATCTTGCAGCAGTGAGCACGTGCATCACGAGTTTCCTTCATCACACTTGAGCGTAGGTGGCCCTTCACATGCGGTTCCGGAGACTTCGGATCTTGGTGCACGAGATGAGATCGATGACTTCCATGCTAGAGAGGATGGAGGTCGTGGGACAGAGCAGATGTACGAGAGGATGGAGTCA
>NW_028291331.1:0-70388 GCF_041222555.1 Hakea prostrata
TGGTTCTATTGATATATTTCTACTTGGTTTCAGTATTTCCAATATATCGTGCTTTTCTCTTTGTTTGTCGGCTTGATTCTTCCGTCGGGCCACCAAATACCGTGTATATTGCACTTCTTTTTCTTTGATTCTCATCCGCCTTTGGTCTCCGTTTGGCCGGACTCCTTCTCTCCCCTCTATTATCCGATCTCCCTCTTTTCCAAACGAACTTGTTTTGTGGTTGCCTTTCTTGTTTAGGTTGGGTGTATTTCTTCAAGTGTCCTTGTGAGATTAAATTTTCAATCTCCGTCTTTAGGTTTTTGCAATCATCCGTCCAATGACCATGATCTTTATGATATTCACAATATTTTCTTTTGTCGATCTCCCGGAGGTGCTCGGATTTTACCCAGCCATTTGAGAATTCCTTGATCTTTGATTTGCATTAAGATCTCCAACATTCTTGCATTGAGTGGAAGATGGCCGACCTCTTGAGGTTTCTGGGGTTCTGCTCGGCCAGGCTTGGTCGAACTTAGCCCTAACATTCTGGTGTGCTGTGCTCTTTCTCGACTATTTATCCTTTCAATCCTTGGCTCTCTCTTCCGAGATTCTAGGGTTTCCAATATCTTTGCTTGCTTATGGCATCTTTCGACTAGTTCCGTATATGTTTTTGGCATATCTAGGAGTAGTCGTTCGAGCAACCCTTCATGGGTAAGTCCCTGGTACAATGCATGGAAAGCAATCTTATCGTCCAAGCTCTCAATTTGCATGGTAAGATTGTTGAATCTTTGAAGAAAATTTTGTATGGACTCCGTTCGACCTTGTTTTATAGAAAACAAAGTATCTTCTTTCTTCTTTGTTCCAACTCTGCCTTGAAAGCATAATAAGAACACTCGACCTAGATGATCAAAACTTTTTATTGAACTGTTTGGCAGTGCCAGGAACCAATCTAACGCAGCACCGGTCAAAGAGGTAGGGAAACTTTGACAGATAGCCGCTTCGCTGTGTTTATACGTGGACAACGTTGATTTGTAGTGTGTGATATGATGTTTTGGGCATCGCAATCCATCGAACAAGGTGAAAGTAGGGCATTTGAAGCTTTTTGGCATCTCTACTACAGAGATGGCTCGAATGAAAGGATCCTCCTTTAGAATAGCATATAGCTCATCTTTGTTCGGCTCCTTCAATTTTTCAACCTCTCGTCTAATTCTTTGATTTGTTTGCTCATGTGCTCTTCACGCTTACTCGAGCCAGGATCGCTCCTTTTGTCTTTTGGATCTTTGACTGGGTTAGCATTGCTACCTCAATCGTTATCCTCGTTGTTTGGAGAATCTTTCTTTGGAATTTCTTTGTCTGATGTTCAGGGATTTTCTCCCACCTTCTCTTTTGGTTTCTGTTGATTTCCTTGAGATGGTCGGGGTGTTTGGTCGAGAATGATTAGAAGGTCATGCTTGCTTCCCTCTGATACTTTCTGATTTTCTTGAGAACCTGCTTCCGAGGCGATTATTTGACGCATGGTCATCCTGACCAATTCGTTCAAGGACGAGTTTTCCTTTCAAAGCTCAGTTTGTATCTTTTGAAGCTCATCAACTTGATTCATTGTTGCGTATCGGTTAGATCGCTCCTGTTGTTCAGGGTTCTCCTCCCTTTGGTTGGGATTTTCCTTCCTTTGGTCGGGATTTTCCTTCTACTGAGGGATCTCCACGGTTTCTGGTTGAAGATTTTGCTTATCGACTTCATCCCTGACCTCCTTATCGCTCACGATCTTTGATCTTGCTCGCACCATGACTTTTTGATGCGCTTCCCATAGACGGCATTAATTGTTGATACGAAATCCTACTCGTCCTTCCCTATCACGTTCTTGCAAAACATGTGCTTGACCTTGGGTGGTCGTGGTACGTCTCCGATGAGCGAGTCAATTCCAATGAGATATGATCACAACTACTCAATAGAGAATTCAAGTAATTGATCACACAAAATATGAATACTTTCTTTCTAATGTTTACCTAAGGCATTTATATAGTGTAATATATTAGAAATTGACTTGGAGTATAACTCTCATAAGAGTTGTTTACCTGATTCCCTTCTTCAAGTAGTTGAATTATAATAGAAGTTTACCATTATCAGACATTCTTGGGTTTGTGGTTGGCCCGCCCATAGAACATGTGGTCGAACCAATTTCTACAGAAACATTGGTCGGACCGTACAAACCTAGGGTTAGGCCGGAATGTATAGAATGACCATTTTAGTCATTAACAATACGGATAACTTAGGAGCATGACACACCTGATTCCCACTACTGCCTTAAAATCATCCTCCAAGGAACTCTGAAAGCAAATTGTTGGGGTAATTATATTACAAATTCTACAAAACACAAAAAATGAAATTGCAATACAATTGAAAGATGAAGATCATTAGCCAATTCGGAGAGCTTGATGTTGCAATCGAATGAACCACCGATCAATGAGGTTGAGTCACACCTTGAGTGTTGTCTTTAAGGTAATTGATGCACCCTACTACCAAGGGTTCTTCGCACCACCACCTCCAAGATAAAGCAACCTCCAACTAGAAGATGAGGTAGTTCTTCTAGTCCCTTCAAGGAGCCAAAAGCTACAACACAACACGTAGACCAACTCAAAGAAAGAAATTAACTTTGTAACACAAATTATGCAAGTGTGAGGAGTGTCTCTATTACACACCACATGCAAGGAAGGGTGGGTTTATATAGGCCCAAACCTCACCTTACACCCCTTGAGATTCTCAAGGCAATGAATTAGATTTAATCTATTCAATAACCTTAACTCCACTCATGGTAATGGTCATGAAGTTGAAATAAGAATTAAAGGTCAAGAGTTAGAATTTAAATAAATTCCACCCTTCAAGTAAGCCCACCACACCACCATGATCAAGGCCTTTAAGACCCATAACCAATGTCATGAAGAGCCTCATAACCAAGGTCATGAAGGGCCTCCTTCACTCAAGGTGCCTCATTATCACCCTTACCTCATGGGTCCCACACACTAACAAAACAATTAAATAAAAGAAATGCAACAACTAATTTTGAAACTTAATAGATTTTAATAAAAAAACCTAACACAAATTAAGCCAAAATGTGAGGAGAACTTACCTAAAGCACGGTATCACAAAAACTGTGTTGGACAAATCTTGGAATAAAGTTGCATCCGAACTGAACGTTTTGTTGTTGTATTTGTCATGCTGAAGCAACAATTAAGAACCAGAAAGTTTCATCTACCAAACTCTCAACCACAAGCATAGCAATAAAATAGATTTGGATAACTGTTTGTGAAATTAAAAGTAACCGCAAGCGCATAGTATCGTGTAGCTAACGGGTTGATCTCAAGGAGATATGCCACCTAGAATTCAATCTCTTAATGGTAATGCGAGAGTGGAATGATTCAATTTTGTTAACTAATTAATTAAACTAAACCAACAATCCTAATCCATACATCTAATGCAATCGAATTAAGACGAAAAATAAAGCAAACATAACCAATGCATAAATAAAAGGCAGGAAAAAAAATGCAAACCATAAAAATAAAAGGGAAGTGATCCGAGTGTTAGTTTTGGATCAAGGGAAGGGGAGTATAATTATAATGACTTTGATCGTGGACCCTTTGCCGTAGCTTACAGTCCACTGATCGGGGGAACGGATATTAAAGAGAAAAAAAAGAATGTAGAAAGTAAATAACAAAACAATAAACAAAACAATAAAAGGAAAATGAAAACCTTAACCAAAGAGAGGCACGATTGTAGGCATCTTTGATCAAGGACCCAAGGGGAAGGGAGAACAATAAGTAAGTGTTGAAAAACAAATCCTAAATTAAGAATATGGAGGGGTAGATAGAAGCGGGAATGGAGGGGGGGGGAGGAGATTATTGAAGAATGTTACTTACTTTCATCTTTGAATCTCCAAAAAAACTTGAATAAACGATTCGAATCTCAACCAACCCTAACAACCAGATCTAGATAGATCTGCAATTTCTAGACCAAGAGAGAAAACGAATCCTCAAACTTGAAACTTGAACACGAACAAGAAAAAGCGAAGAAAAAAAAAAAAAGAAACCACAACAAAAAAAAAAAAAAAACACCAACACCAAACCAAAAAAAAAAAAAAAGCGAAACCAAAAATAAAAAAAAAAAAGAAAAAAAAAAAAAAAAAAAAAAAAAAAAAAAGCAAAAAGAAAAAAAAAAAAAAGAAAAAAAAAAAAAAAAAAAAAAAAAAGAAAAAAAAAAGGGAAGGCCAGAGGAGAAAAGAAGCACCCAATAGAACAATCAGCAAATAAGAGAAAAGAAGAACACAATAATAACAACTAAGAGAAAAGAAAAACACAATAATATATGGGCAAGAGAGAAAACTCCACTATAAATAAAGAAATATCCAAGAGAGAAGATATTTGGGATGATTAAAGAAGAAGGAAGAGGCATTCTTTTATAGCCTCTTCCTCTCCACATATTCCCACATCAGTCGATGTGGGACTAATATTACAACAATCTCCCACTTGGAGATTAGATTGAGAACCAATCAATCTCCACACTAGTCTCTATCTTGCCACCACCATCTTGTCTATGTCTCTATCAAGCCATACAAGGATCTGCACCAAATGAACTTGTCAGTATTGATTGCTTTTGTCAATGCATCTGCTAGGTTCTCTTTCGTGTGGATTTTCTGCATATCCACCCTTCCTTCTTCCACCACTTCACGAACAAAATGATATTGTACTTCTATGTGTTTTGTCCTGGAATGAAAAGCTGGATTCCTTGCAATGTGCAAGGCACTCGACTTGTCACAATACAAGAGAATCTTCTCGTGTTTGTGCCCAAGTTCTTCCATGAATCTTCTTATCCAGTTGCTTCTTTACAAGCTTGTGTAGCTGCCATATACTCGGCACATGTTGTAGACAGTGCTACAGCTGTCTGTAGTTTAGATACCCGACTCACGGCTCCTCTGCAATTGTAAACACATAGCCGGTAGTGGATTTCCTTTTATCAAGATCCCTGCAAAATCATAATCAACATATCCTCGACGGTAAATTCGGATCCTCCGTAACATAGAGCAGCATCCAAGGTTCCTTTAATGTATCTTAGGATCCTCTTCACTATAATCCAATGCTCTTGTCCTGGATTCGCCATATGCCGACTAATCACTCCCACTTGCATGTGCAATGTCCGGTCTTGTACATATCATAGCGAACATCGGACTTCCCCTTCTGCTGATGCATACGGTACTCGAGACATCTCCATCCTCTCTGCTTCATTGCTAGGACACATACTTGAGGATAACTTGAAATTAACGGGAAGAGGAGTAGAAATTGGCTTCTGAGTCTTGCATATTGAAGCGGCGCAAGACTTTCCTTAAGTAACTCTTCCGAGATAGCCAAATCTTCCTGTTATTTGTCTCGGTGAATTTGCATCCCTAGAATCTTGTTTGCGGGTCCCGGATCCTTCATTTCAAATTCCCTAGCCAACCGAGCCTTTAATTCTACGATCGATCTTTGTTGGGGCACGACACCAACATATCATCGACATACAATGATGAAATGATGAAATCATCATCACCAAACCTCTTGTAATACGCACAAGGGTCTGAAGCAAGTCTGTTGTATCCAAGGCTCAATATGAAGGAATCAAATCTCTTATACCAACATCTTGGCGCTTGTTTTAAGCCGTATAGAGATTTGTTCAACTCCGCAAACCAAGTTCCCCTTTTTCCGGTTCTTCAAAACCTTCCGGTTGGAGCATATAGATTTCTTCTTCAAGATCTCCATGAAGAAATGCAGTTTTTACATCTAAGCTGCTCAAGATGTAGATCAAACGTAGCACAAAGTGCTGGAACTATCCGGACGGTAGTAAGTCGAACCCTTTGGAGAAAAGATTTACGTGAAATCAACACCTTCTTCTACGAGCATATCCTTTGATCACCATTCTTGCACGATACCGCTCTACTTGATCATCATTGTTTCGTTTGATCTTGTAAACCCATTTGTTACCAATGGGCTTCCTTCCGTGCGGTAAAGGTACAAGCTCCCACGTCTTATTCTTATGAAGAACTTCTAGTTCTTCCTGCATAGTTGCCATCCAAAGTGACGCTTCGAGCTATCAATCGCTTCTCCGAATGTTGATGGCTCACCATCTTCTGTTAGAAGACGGTATGCAATGTTGCTCTCCATAATATAATCGATTGCCAGGTTGGTGTATGTCTTTCACGAGGTGACCGTCGAACTTCTACGGTTGTAGACTCAACTGGTACTTGTTCCTCATTTTCGATTACTGCTCGGAAGAATTTTCTACCCCGGAAGAATTTTCTCGGATTGGACTTCTCTTCCTCTTGAACTGTTGTACTCTCCGGAATTTCTATTGAAATGCTACTCACATCTTCCATTTGCGGCTTATCTTCTGCAAAAATGACATCTCTGCTGATGACGACTTTGTGGGCGGTGGGATCCCACGATCGATACCCCTTGACTCCATCGGCATTTCCCAAGAATCTGCATTTTACGGATTTTGGATCCAACTCGAAATTTCTTGGGGATGATACATCACGTACACAGGACTCCCAAATGTGTGCGGGCGTGAATAATCAAGCTGGCTTGCCAGTCCACATCTCCATCGGTGTCTTCAAATCAATCGATCTTGTTGGTGATCGATTAATCACATAGCAGGCAGTGTTTACGGCTTCTGCCCAAAAGGACTTAGCCATACTTGCAGTTCTCAACATGGCTCTCGTTCTTTCGAGTAGAGTTCTATTCAACCGCTCTGCTACTCCATTCTGTTGAGGAGTGTAAGCCACCGTGAGTTGTCTCTTGATGCCTTCTTGATTACAAAACTCAAAGAAGTCATCCCCTGTATATTCACCGCCATTGTCTGTCCTGAGGCACTTGATTTTCTTCTCAGTTTCTCGTTCAACTTGCGCTTTGAATGTTTTGAAAGCGAAAACACATCGACTTCTTCTTAATAGGAAACACCCAACATCTTCTGGAATAATCATCAATGAAAGATACATAGTACCTTGCTCCTCCCAGAGATGTAACCGGTGCTTGCCATACATCAGAGTGAACTAATTCTAGAATACTTTTACTCCTGGAATCAGATGCATTGAACTTCAATCTATCTTTGCTTGCTTGTAACACGGTGCTCACAAAAGGGTAATGAAACCTTTGTGAGACCGGGAGTAATTTACGTTCTGCGAGAACCTTCAACCCTTGCTCGACATGTGGGCCAATTTTCGATGCCACACTTTTGTCATCTCTTCTGCATTACCGGTTGATGCAAGCGATGCTTCGCCTCCAGACATGTTTCTCCCATTACTTCGTACAAATTTGCAGCGCCCCTTTCAGCTTTCATTACAACTAGCGCTCCTTTGACGATCCTCATCATTCCATTTTGGATGCGTGTCTTGCACCCAATTTCATCTAATTGTCCCAAAGACAATAGATTCTTCTTTAAGCCCTTCACATGCCGCACATTTTGAATAGTGCGTACCATACCATCGTACATCTTCAACTTGATGGTGCCAACTCCAACAATCTCCAAGGCATGATCATTTCCCATGTACACAGACCCTGTAGAGATAGGTTCATAAGTTTGAAACCAATCTCTGCGAGAGGTCATGTGCCATGTTGCTCCCGAATCCAAGATCCAAGCATCACTATGTTCCAATCTATCCTTGGCTGCCATTGCTGATTCGCTGTAAAGAATCTCTCCTTCAACAACGCACCCTTGAGATGTTTCTACCTTATCTACAATTTGATGAGGTGAAGTGATTTTGGCTTCATACAATTTGATGAGGTGATCCCAAACCTCCTTTGCAGTTTTCTTCTCTTCTATGCCCCCTAAAATATCATCTGATAATGCTATATGCAAATCAGAAAGAGCAATCGCATCTATTCTGTTCCACTTTTCGTTGTCTGTGAACTCCGCCGGCCGAACACTGATGGCTTCCAGGCAGTTATCTTTTATCAATAATGCCTTCATCTTCATTTTCCATAATGAGAATTTCGTGCCGTCAAACTTGCCGATGTCAATTTTTGCTGCCATTGCTTCTATCACGAACTTGTTGTTGGCTGCAGAATAACTCCCACTATTTCACGTGAAACTTGTCTTCTCAGGTTATCTCCACCTGGTATATGGTTGAACCAAAATGCACCGGGAAAATTTCCGGGGAAAGACTGGAGGGACACAAGCGGTCCGCTTAAAAACCAGACTCCTTAGACAAAATTTTCCTAGACATGCACTTAATCACCCAATACACCTTTCTAGGATACCCGAAAAGAAACCACGTGAAATTGCGACTTCTGCAGCACCTCCGTAGGATGAAAAACAATATCTTACTTATTTTTCGATGTGAAGGATCCACCTAAGTGGCAATCACAGAGCATACTATAAGTAGATACTCACACCCTAAACCAAACAAACAAACCCCCCAAGGAATTTTCCTTTTCGATGTGGAAGCTCGGACTATCCTGCAACCACAGAGCATACTTGAGAAAAACCTCGCTACGATACCCTTTGTCGGGTTATGAAGAACCCACCGAATAGAACAATCGGCAAATAAGAGAAAAGAAGAACACAATAATAACAACTAAGAGAAAAGAAAAACACAATAATATATGGGCAAGAGAGAAAACTCCACTATAAATAAAGAAATATCCAAGAGAGAAGATATTTGGGATGATTAAAGAAGAAGGAAGAGGCATTCTTTTATAGCCTCTTCCTCTCCACATATTCCCACATCAGTCGATGTGGGACTAATATTACAACATAAACAGCCAAGGGGGGGGAAATTTTTAAAGAGGGGGGGGAAAAAAAAAAAAAAAGAAAGAAAAAAAAAAAAAAAAAAAAAAAAAAAAAAAAAAAAAAAAAAAAAAAAAAAAAAAAAAAAAAAAAAAAAAAAAAAAAAAAAAAAAAAAAAAAAAAAAAAAAAAAAAAAAAGGGAGGAGGAAAGAGGGAGGGGGGGGGGGGGGGGGGGGGGAGAAAAAAAAAAAAAAAAAAAAAGGGGGGGGGGGGGGGGGGGGGGGGAAGGGGGGGGAGGAAGAGGGAAAATATATATATATATATTTTTTCGAAAAGTGATTTTAGGTTAATTAAGGAAAAAGAATAAAATAAAATAGTGAAAAGAATAGAAACTGGGAAGAGAGAGAGAGAGAAAACTAATTAGGAAAATAAATAAAATCTACAAAAAATGAAATATTCTAGAAAAATAGAAAATCCTAATATTTGACAACTTGTGGGCCCCATACACTCATTCAATTACAATATAGAAAAATAAAATAAATATCATAATTAATTTTATAAGATATTCTGGAGTTGGCCCATAATTGCACCTTTAGTCCATCATGCTCCAATCAGGCCCATTCGCTCACTTGAGAATTTGAACGGATCTCCTGACATGTAAAATTGCAAGTTTCATACTCAAAACTTCAAATATTTGTTCAGTCCTAGAAATTCATAAAATCTGCAAAAACAACATAAAACCCAAGGTAACTACACTCTAAGTGTATAAGATACATACTTTATACCCTAAGATTTCACACATAAATGTGATCATCAATAATAATCTAAGTTCAAATGCCAACAATTCACTTTATCCATTATATGACAGACAAAATTCTGTAGTTTATTAACTTCAGAATCTAGGGAAATTTTTATGCATGGAAGATAAGCTTGCATCCATTGGACTTATCCTACACTGAGAATTCAACTGCAAAGATTTCTCTGGGTTCTCAGAATCCTCTTAGATATAAGCATATATCTAGTTGAGCAACTAATACGTGAGACAAGATAGAGCAAACCTTTTCTCAGTCTGGGTTACTTCCCTGTTCGTAGTTTGATTCACTCTATTCTCTGACAATTCGAAACTCTTGGCTAATTCCTGCATCCAGCAAAATGTTATCCATCAATTGGAAATATTCAAACAAATAATACCACTAGTAAACCTAGAAAAGTACAGGGCTCAAGCAAATATAGCTAGTTGTAAGAGAAGAGTGGAAGACACTATAATCTCTACAATAACTCAACCATGAAGAAGTTCAGAATGAATTTTCTTTTGGGGGGTGGGGAGTGGGGAGAAGTTCAGAATCACATGGAAGGAGGGCAAGAAACTCAGCCATGAAGGCAAAACAGGAAAAATAAAATAAAACAATAATAATGTTAACAATAAAGAACACAAAAATTGAAAGAGAGAAAACTGAGCATGCCTAGCTAAGAGGGAAGGTTCAGAATTACAGTGTATGAAGGGACTTTAAATTAACTCAAAATTGCTCAATTGCCGGACAAAAAATAGACCAGATGAAAGTTTTTCAACCATTTGATTTCGATGCCACTTATTTTGACAGGGACGTGCTTTTACTATCTAAGTGAGTTCATACTTCACAGAACCACTTCTACTTACAGGGACAGGATTTTTGCTTTCTATACTACGAACATCACTCCAATAAGGAAAAAGACCCCAGAACAATTCTAGGGTCTACAATGTGTTCTTTAATTTAACATTTCCACATGATATGGACCCAATTTCCCCAATTTTGCTTCTGTAGTGCGTAATAAATGCGCACTACGGTGGAGCGAGCCGTCAGATCTAATCGAAAAAATAAAAAAAACCCATTACCCACCTCATTAAGTGTGTGAACAGAGTTCGATCTGTTCGGTTCGGTCTGATGCAAACCAACCGGTCCATCTGGGCGGTTCGACTGGGTTTAGTATATCTTATTAATGGTGTATTACATACTACCAGCCTATACGTATATATGGTTGTACAGTAACCGTATATACAACCAGTTCAAATTCTTTTGAAATTTACCAAACAAACCCCTGTTCTAAACCACCCCGCCCATTTCATTTTCATTTGTGTTTTCGTTTTTGGCTAATCTGAAGCAACCTTACCAAGCTGGAGAAGAAATCGCAGGAGAGAAGAAGAAGAAGACCCCTTTGTGTTTTCGTTTTTGGCTAATCTGAAGCAACCGTACCAAGCTGGAGAAGAAATCGAAGGGGCGTCATTAGTTGAGAACGAAGAAGAAGAAGAAGCAGAGGAGAAGAAGTGGCAATTGAGAACGAAGAAGAAGAGGAGAAGCTCCAGCTTCGATTTTGAGAAATCTAGGGCTGAGATTGTCTCGTCTCGTCTCTGCGATTCTTCGTTTCTAAGCTTCGATTTGGTGAAGTTCAAGTAAGGTTACCATTCTGAAAATCAATTCTATCTTCTTTAAGGTTTAAGGCTGCAGTAAGGTTACCTCATTTAGGATTATGTAGTTTTCTTTCTTTTTCATAATACTGAGTTCACGCAATAAGTTGTTACATGTACAACATGAGAACATTGTCTCCTTGACATCATTAAAAATCCTTCTGCATCAAAATTTCCCTTTCTGTGGACCTAGGTTTTCCCTATTTGGTTTTGAAAGGATCCATGTAGCTGGCCCCATTTAGTTGGGATAAGGCTTAGTTTGTTGTTGATTTTTTGTTTTATTCATTTGTAAGATTTAAAAAAATTAATCAGATGATGCTCTTCCACACACTCAAAATTGTGTTGGACCATTTTGTTTGTTGTATGGAGTAATGCTATTTTGGGTTTCAATGAGCTTATGGGTATTGATGTTGGAATGACAGCCTTCCTTTAGTTAACCATTACTTTAATGATTACATATTGTTTATCTATTTAAGTTGGTAGTGTTAATGAGAAAAAAATAAAATTGATAGTTTGAGTTGGTATTATTGATGAAGTTTTATGCTGCCGATGATGGCTTTGCATGTTGAATGTGATTAGCCAACTTAAAGTGTTCGAAAGTACATATTACCTTTTCGGTGATAATTTTCTGCATCATCTTAAATGGAGCATCATTGTGGTCCCTTCCGAAAGAAGCCTGATCGGCTTATACTGAGATACCTGAGAGATTTGCTGCCAATTCTATTTTGTATGGTTGATGCACATGGTTAGGTTGTTTCTATGAATAAAATTTTATGGTGCCAGCCTTTGAATGAGAGCCCTTTCCTACCGCTCTTCAGATTGCCATCGTTCTCCAGATGTTTAAATATGAGTTGATAGTGATCAAACCTGTTTTGTCAAGTAGTAGTTGTTATATATTGTATTCCAAGATCTCTTACTTTTGTGATATTTTTCTTCTTCTTCTTTAATGTGGTGTCTTGTTTAACCATGTTGTTGAAGGAATGTGGTTCACTTCTCTTTGCAATCTTTAGGATTTGTTTTCACCTTTGTATTGCTCCCTGCTATGCTATTATTTGGTGTCCTTCCACCAAAGAATAGAAAACTTATCAGGCTTCACAAGTCGGTAGAATGTTTGAGTGGAATAGAGCTGTATCATCCTGGGTTAGGAACTGGTCAGTAGGATGCATGAGTGCTTTCTTTAAGTTACTAAGGTGGTAAAAAATGTGAACACCAGTCTTGGACACCTATCTGAATTTTTTTGCTCTCAATATCTTGATTTTGAAATGAAATAGGAATTCGGTTCGTCTTCTCCTCTGCTTCTTATTGTTCCCGAACCTGCTGCTTCTCGAACTTCTCCAAGTCCTTGAGGCTTCGATCGTTGTCAATATCTTGGGAAGAGCGGAGAAGCTCGAATAGCAGCAGGTTGACGCGGCGGAGAAGACAAACCAAAGTTGTGTTTAATTTCAAAATGTAAAGCCCCAACATTCAGAATCAGCCGTCCGCCTAGGCAACAGCTCTAGCGGTTTGCTTTGGTCCGGTTACAGGTGCGAATTTATCCCTAACAAGTTCTATTTCCTTTGTTGTTTCAGTGCGAATTTTGCTTCTTCTTAATTTTTTTTTGTTCATTTGAAATTGTTCACTTCCGGCTGCTGTGGTTTCTCAAAATATAGAAGTGGTTACTTTTGTGTCTATGTTAGTTTGTTAAGTTGTAGACGTTCTTCTACTTTTCTCGAGTGTGATTCGAGATACGTGTGTTAATGAATTTCTCTTTGTGTTTTCTTTTATGTGGATTTCAGTTTTTTACCTAAGTTTAAGCGATTGTGACGGTGTCTTTTGTTGAGTCGATTACAATGTTCACAAACATAATTTGTTTGTGGTTTTTAGACCTCCTAAATGACTACGACTTGTGGTTGAATTAGTCTAAAATTTTCTATTTCACTCGCACAAAGCCACAATTAGCTCCACCCAAGTTGTTGTATGTGAGAATTAGTATGGAAGCCTTTGCCGCCTCACTTTTGCCTCCCTCTATTCTTATTTAGGAAAAAGAAGGTTGGAGCTTCAACCAAGAATTCCTTTTTGAAAACCTTCCTCCCCATTGTCGTTACTATGAAGTCTTTTATCCACCCCGCTTTTGCTTGCTCTAGTAAAGCCTGGCAATTAACTGTTCCTCCCTAGTCCCTTGGCCCCTGATGCCACTACAAACCATTCCTCCCGTAAAATCCTTTAATCCCTCTCTGTACCTCCCTGAACCACTCCCTTCACTGCTGTAGACCCACTCGGAATCTCCCACCTATTTGTCACCCCTTCCCTATCGGAGAGTCTAGTAGGGGAAGCCACTGACACCGTTAATGCCAGCAGAGTCATTGTCCATGGCTAGAAACAATGCATGGCCACTCTACCATTGCTTATGGTTAGCTTGCTACCCCCGACATTGCTCCATGGGGCCTTATCTCTTCAGGTGACTCCCTACGTATCCCTAAAAACAACCCTCTACCGTCTTGTATGGGAATGTTGGACGCGCAGTTTAGTTTCGCAAAGTGCTGAGGTCAATCAGATTCCAGATTGCACCGCCCCTGCTGCCAGATTCCCCCGATACAAGTGTTTTTATCTCTTTGTAGGTTGTGACACCATTGAGTCACCGGCCTTTACTCTCCTTGAGGAAGACCATATTGCTATTAATTATCTCGTAGGATCTATTGCAATTTCAATTTACAGCTCTCCCTCTGAAGAACTCAGTTCTACCTTGTGAGACATCGATGTATCTTTGACCGAAACACTAGTTATAGATGCTCCATTGGCATCTGTACCCTTGTCATCCACCTCAAAGAAGAATATCATGTTGGCCTTGTCGCCCCTGCAATTCTCACTCCAGCACAAGGTTCCTGCAAGATTATTGTTGCTCCCCCCTCCCTCCTTTCTCTCTCTCTCAAACACCCTATCTAACTTCTCGAACTTCTTCCGTCTTGCCTACTGTCAATGGCGCCCCTTGTCTCCCCCTGTCCCAGTCCTCCAACCCCTCCCTCCGCTGACGTTTATCCTTTCCAACCATGCCCATTGAGCCTAACCCACAACCCCCTCCTCCTCCCAACCCACGCATATTCATTTACAAAAAGTGTGTTGAGTAGGTTTGGTTTCAGTACACTTCTGTTGGATTCATAAATAGTTTCTTGTTCTATTTGGAGTTTATACAGTTTAATAGACCATATTTATAATATATATATTGGTATGTTCTACTTAAAATCACTATACATGGTTTGGTTAGGGAATAAGTAATTTAGTACTTTACGGTTTGGCTTTTGCCTTAGATACTGAATCTATATTGAATTGTATTTGGTTTGGTTTTCTTTTGTTTTAAAAAGTCGATTCGGTTCCAAATTTACTCCCTTGAATTACCTAATAAGAAGAGGTAGGCATCATTGTGAACACTGGAATATGTCATTTTCATGGAAACCGAGGTTGTCAAAATCGTTAGCATACTTCGAGCAAGGGTGGACAGAGATCATACATACTTTTGTGGGATCCAATTGTATGCAGTGGCCAGTGTCTTTGTTTTTCGCATTTTGGTATTATGTAAATTCATGGCCTCCTTATGGGGTCTATTTAACTGCATTTCATGTATTCATGTATAGCTTGACATCTTTGCTTTCTGGCCCTTGTCTGTTACTCTATCAGAAAAAGAAGAAAAGTAAATGTGGGCTGTATCCATTCTTTTGTTGTTTGTTGGTTGTATTTGGCATTTTTCGAATACAATCCAAACGAGTGTGTGTTGTTTTATAGGGAATACTTTTCTCTCAGCCTACTGAATGTGTAGTTGAACTCTTGTATTGCACAAAGCAAGAAGCTGTTGAGATTGTTGGATGCAAAACCTTGACTTATTTATTGTGATTAGGCACTTGGAAATCTTTCCATCACTTTCTGCACATTGGAAAAATTTTACAGTTATTTAAGTCTTCATGTAAATGTCTCAACTTCTAGGGATTAGCTCATCTAGCAAGGACATACCTCATAATTAAAGAGGTCAAGAGAGAGACGGGAAAAAAGATGTAGGCTTTTGATGTGTGCTACTAACAAGGTTCGAAATTTCGGTTCATCCTGCCATCTTGCCCTTCAGCGAAATGACTGAACCTTTTGATGATGCAACTTCTGTAGGACAATATTGAGATATATGTGGTTTTCATTCCCAGGGACCTTGGTCATCACCCATGCACTCATATTTTATTATTTTTATTTGGATGAAGTCCTTTCATGTCGATGGCTATAGTATAATTGATTTCTGTTAATGCATACCTTCGTATAAGATCCTATCTTTAGCATATTCACTGTTCAAACCAATGCATTTTAATATTTTGGATATACAACTATTTAGTGGAGTGTCGTAATTCTCAATGGAGTCATTTACAATGACGAGGTTATTGAATAAATTTTGAAAACAGAATATTTGAAACAATGATAACATCCATTATTGGGCAAACATAAGTTGGTTTCCCAGCAGGGGAGCAATAAAAATGGTGGTGACGAGCATTGTTGATGATATTGTGGCATTTAATAATTTGGTTGTTTGTTGTCATACTGTTTTTGTGATTTGGACTTCCTTTATTATTTGCTTTTGATAGGTGATGATGCTGTGGATGTACTTTAGCCTAGGTTAAGATTATTATAAGTGCGAATAAAGGTTTTATGACCTACAAATTATAGTGATGTACCTTTAGTAACATGTGGAATGCTAAAGAAGTGGGTCCTCAGTCTAAGATACTCAAATGCTGATGTTGTTATGCAATCTGTGGATATTTTATCACTTCATTCGTTAATGTTTAGAACTTAAAAGTACTTCACTTTGATAATTTTGTGATCAAACCCGTTTTTTTTGTTAATGGTTTGTATTTTAACTTAGTAGGGTTTGTACATTTGAAGCATTTTTGGTGTTAACATTAGAGGGTTATTTCCCTCTGTTTGTGACGTGTTGAGTGTGGGTGGATGCTTGGCACATGGGCGTGGAAATGTTTGTCTATAATATGACTTGTTGGGGCTAGGTTTCAATCCAGGCCAATGGTTGGCATCCAATTTTGAATAACTAATGTCTGGACTGAATGTTTTTCATGCTTAGATTGTTTGTGTTCTCTCTTTAATGTTGTCTCATGACTCTCATCTGTATAATTAGTATTTGTTTTGTTATACTTTAGTTTCATTTTAATAATATGTTGTTTAGCTAATATGTTTTGTTGCATCTATGCAGCCAAAAGTACCATAAGTCTCACCGGAAAATGGCTCCTAAGGCAACCACTCAACAGAAGGCCAAAGGGGCTAAAAAAGGGAAGCAAAAGCAAAAGCAAGGGGAGGCTTCATATTTGGTGGATGACGATGCAAAAGCGTCATTTAGTCTGATTAATAAGCAAAGTATAGAAGAAAGAAGGGATGTAGACATCCCTTCCTTTCAGAGAGGAGGTGTAACAAATAGGTTTAAGCAGATTGGGTGGGATAACATACTTAAGTTACCTCCTAAGTGTTATTACCAGCTGGTTAAAGTTTTTTATTCTAATTTGAGATTCAAGGAGGAGGAGGGAAACTTATATGCCCTGTCCAATGTTAAAGGGGTGGAGATTGCCTTGAATATTCGTGAGCTGGGTGAAAGGCTAGGAGTCTCAAGTGAAGGACAATTATATTTTTGGGAGCCTAGGAAGAAGTTTGATCACCTCATTGATGTTGGTCGGACTTATAGTGATATAATGGTTCACTACACGGGTAACACCCGCGTGAAGTTGAAGGACCTGAAACCAATTCCTCATGCAATTGCTTACATAGTGCAACACAACATTATCCCACGAGGAGGTCACCGTGAACTGCTGAGTTCTTTTGAAGCCTATGTCACCCATTGCATTCATTCAGGGAGGCAGCTCAACATGCCGTACATAATTCTCAAAATGATGAAGTATGCGAAAGATGCCCACAATCGTGCTCTCCCATATGGTAGACTCCTTACCCAAATCTTTACTACCTATGGGATTGATCTTGAGGGGGAGGATTGTGAAAGTGGGAAGAATAAGAAGAAGAACAATGAAGTTAAAATCCATGGAAAAAAAATTCCATCTTGAGATGGCGGATGTAGGAGTGCAGCCTCCAGGTGTAGGAGCACATGCTGGTGTTGATCCATACATGAGTCGAGATGAATTTGAGGGTGTTGAGAAAAAATTATCACGAACCTCAAGACATTTGCGGAAGATTCTTTGGCGCGTGGATCAAGTTGCCAATAAGCTGGGCATCCCAGATATTTCGGACTCGTCACCACCTACTGCTGAAGCTGAAGGATCTGCATCACAATCTGAATAGGTTGACTATTCAGATTAAATTTAATTTGGATGTTTTGCTGAATGGGATTCTTTGTTTGAATCCTTTGAACAATGCTTATTTAATAGACAGATAACAAGTTGTAAGGTTCCCAGTTCCTGTTTCTTTATATTTCTTATATTTTGATATTTGAATATACTATGTGTGATATTTCTTATATTTTGATATTTGAATATACTATGTGTGGAATTCATGGATTACATCCATATACACACCCAAAATTCCTGTTAAGCTAAGATTAAATGTAATGAGATAGGTTGATTGAGTTTATCTCCCCATACGGAATGGATGAAGTAATTTTAAGCAGGTTGGGGTTTGTTATAGGTTGAAGTGGTGTTTGGTAATTCGTATGCTTGGCAGTGATGAAACTGTGCATTAACATGAGACTTTGACTACCTTGTCTGATTTCAGAGCAGATTGGCTGATTTTTTCAATTTTATTTTCAATAAAATTATGTTCTCCAAAGAATTGTATCTTTTGCTTATAGTCATACACGCGTGAATGCGGAAATGGAATTTTTTTCCTCGTCTTAAATGCGTTGTGTTATTTCTTCATACGCATGAACTCGGAAATGGAATTTCTTTTAAACTTGTGTTGTTAACACTAACATTGCTCCGTTCTTAAACGAACTAACCCCTTTCGTCTCTGTGATCCGTTAAATTAAACTGGTTGTTTCCGTTGAAAAGGGAATCAATAAGATACTCCCTCTTTCCATCAAAACTCCTGGGGTTGAAAAAAGACTTCAAACATAATCACTTCATTTTCCACTTCGAATGTGCACCCCCCCCCCCCAATATTCCTCATTTCGTACATAAATTTGAAAGACTATATTCATTTGGAACTGGTAGCACTACCAACCGTTAAATTAAATGGAAAGAGGGAGTATATTCATTTGGAACTGGTAGCCCCTTTGGTCTCTGTTTTTTCAATGATGAAATGGGCTGGTTCCCTTTTGAAAGGGAACCAGCCCCTTTGGTCTCTCTGTGTTGAGAGTTATAAAAACGGTTGGTGCCTTTTAAAGGGACGGCGGAACCAGCCCCCGAGAACACGAGAGCAAGGGGCCCAAGGGACCCCCCGCAGGGCCCCCTTTTAAAGGGAACCAGCCCTTTCGCCGATGAACACGGAGAGCAAATGGGCCGTTCCCTTTAAAGGGAACCAGCCCTTTCGTCCGATGAACACAGAGAGCAAATGGGCCCCCGGCCGGCTGGGCCGTTCCCTTTTAAAGGGAACCAGCCCCCTCATTTCCGATGAACACGAGAGGCAAATGGGCCGATTCCCTTTTAAAGGGAACCAGCCCCTTTGTCCGATGAACACGAGAGCAATGGGCCAGTTCCCTTTTAAAGGGAACCAGCCCCTTTATCCGATGAACACAGAGGCAACGGGCCGTTCCTTTAAAGGGACCACCCCCGCCCCGTGATTCGATGAACACAGAGGCAACGGGCCGTTCCCTTTTAAAGGGAACCACCCTTTCGTCCGTGACCGACACGAAGCAAATGGGCCAGTTCCCTTTTAAAGGGAACCAGCCCCTGTAATCTGATGAACACAGAGGCGAAACGGGCCAGTTCCCTTTTAAAGGGAACCAGCCCCTGTAATCTGATGAACACAGAGGCGAAACGGGCCAGGTCCCTTTTAAAGGGAACCAGCCCCTTTCGTCTGTGAACACAGAGACCAAATGAGCTGATTCCCTTATAAAGGGAACCAACCCCTTTATTCAATGAAGAGACATGCTACAATATGACATGATGTCTCCTCTACTCTACTTATCTTTTATGGATCAAGAATCTTAAAATCAATATGAGTGCTTCCTTTAGCTTGTTGGATATCAAATTTATTTTGCTCACATTGCTAAGCTGGATAAGATGTAACCAAAAATCCAGGTCGAAAGATCATCGGAATGCTTTAACAGTGTGTTTGAATGATATAGATACTGTCCCTCATCCTTTGATACAAAGTACTACCACTATGCATATACAAAATAAAATTGTGTTGTAACCAATATAGTTGAATGATACAGATAATGTCCCTCATCGTTTGATACAAAGTACTACCACTATCCATATACAAAATAAAGGGGAATACAAAATGTTTGAATATGATAAACCCATGTATGTCCCTCATTGTCTGAAAATGAGACACTCGTTCTGCATCCTCAAACGTCACCAACGCACTGAATTTTGGGACAAAGGTACGTGCTGTATAATCCAACGACAAAATAGAAGCAAATAATAAGTTTGAAATTAAGATAAATGAGCAATAGAAACGAGAGATTATCACTTAATGCATTTACCTTAGATGAAGAATTATCAAGACTTACACCAAGTTGAACTGAATTTTGGGAGGAAGGAACGTCTTTGTATAATCCAACGACAAAATAGAAGCAAATAATAAGTTTGAAATTAAGATAAATGAGCAATAGAAACGAGAGATTATCACTTAATGCATTTACCTTAGATGAAGAATTATCAAGTACTTACACCAAGTTGAACTGAATTTTGGGAGGAAGGTACGTGTTGTATAATCCAACGACAAAATAGAAGTAAAAAAAAAGTTTGAAATTAAGATAAATGAGCAATAGAATAATGCATTTACCTTAGATGAAGAATTATCAGTACTTACACCAACTTGTACTGAATATTGGGAGGAAGGTAAGTGTTGTATAATCCAACAACACAAATAGTTAAGAGTAATTGTGCAACCTCAGTAAAATTATATGAACAATGTCAATGTTTGGCTGAAAAAGAAAATAAATTTACCTGAGTTGAGCATGTGTTATAGCCGTCAAACATTGACAAATAATCAGACTCTGGCAATGATACTTGTATGGAGCCCTGTCCTTCAACTAGGTTGACAGTCCTCTTCTTTTTACTTTTTTCATGCCAGGGCTTGATTCTTTTTCCGGATCCCCTTTTTCGAGATTGTTTTGGTTTTTAACTGTAAAATTCTGTACGCTTCACCATTTATTTCGGAGGGATGGTCAGTATGTAAAGGAACGTCTACATCTTCTAGATCGTTGACAATCCCATTCAGATGCTTACATAGTATGTTATAACCAAAACCTGTTTCACATGCTTGGTTAATGACTTTCAAAAATGACGGAGTAATTAGCCTAGTTCGTTGTAAGCAACTTACTTCTCCATCAGCCTCAAACCTTGCATCCCCTTCTCTTCGTGTCCCGTCAAGTAGGTGCACATCTCGGGCTGATTTTCTCCATCTCAATAAAAAATATTTTATCGGAATGCACATGAGTTGGAGATAATGGAACACTCTTAACATATGGGCACAACAGATCCCAACAAGTCTCAAATTTCTTACAACTACATGTTACGCTTTCGGTCTCTCGTATTACGCAATACTCTGTATGCTTTCCCTGTAAAGGAACCAGTCGCATCTGCCTTCAAAATCACATATTCAACATACATATTTGCGACATTCTGGCTGTTGATAGCGTGACTATCCACCAACTCAAACTCCTTCAAAAACTCTTTGAATATAGTTGGAGTATATAACTGGTAAGCTTGATTCAACATAGGTTTCAACGAATGTGCACCCCCAAGAACTTCATTACGTGCATCAAATTCCTTTTTCAATTCATTTGCACGTTTTGCGTCCACAACATCCTGGAAATGTCTCATAAACCTTAGAAGATCAAGTTTGCGGCCAAGACATTGTTTCAAATCAGCATTAAAACTTTCAGCCAACTGTGTGCTCCTCACACCTAGTGTGAAACAGTTCTTCATGTAACAACATGCCCATTTCTCCCTTATTTCATATGTTCTATCTAGCCAACTAGTGTTTAGAACCCCTTGATTTTCTCTTAAATTGGTCCATGCATATTCAAATTCATCAACTTCTGTATAATGGTATATGCATTTGTTCAAAATTTTGAAGAACCGTGACTTGTCACTCATCAAATATCCATGGTGTTTCTTTGCATTTTGCAATAGATGCCAAGTGCACAATGCATGGCGTGTATTAGGTGCAACCTCAGTTAGTGCCCTCGCCATTGCAGCGTCCTGGTCAGTGAAGATTGTAATTGCCTTCTTATCACCATTAACTCCAAAAAAAGTTCGAAATAACCATACAAATGACTCAGTGGTCTCATCATATAGCAAGGCAGCTCCAAATACGACCAGAGTCCTATGATGATTAAATCCCACAAACACACCCAATGGTCTATTTTCTTTGTTTGTGCAGAAGGTAGTATCAAACACAACTACATCACCAAATAGTTGATAATCACATTGCATCTGTGGATCAGCCCAAAATATATTAGTCAATTTGTCCTCACTGTCCATCTGTACAGAATACACAAATGTAGGGTTTAAGTTTCGTTGATTGTCTAAGTATAGCATCAAGCTCCCGGCATCCCCATATGCCAAATCACGCTGCCGTTTGTTATTCAAATAGTTTTGCAAATCTTTCTTTGTGAAGCCAAGATTTTCATTGCCCCCTGCTTGCAAACCCATCAAATTATATGTCAATCTTGTTCCCATTCCAGTTTTGTCAGCCATTGCTATTTCTGTGGCTTGGGTAGTTGATATTGCACGCTGGGAGCGCATCAAATGTGCAGCTTCTTCAACATGAAGAACATGGTTGTGTTCATCCACAAATTTGTCAACTACTAATCGTCCTTCATGATCTCTTTTTACAATCATCCTTGCTAAACAGCCTGTTCTAGTTTCAGGACGATGTTGTTTCCCTTTCACCTCTCTTTCTATTCGGTATCCTTCTTTACTACACAAGAAACACCGTTGCACGATGACACTCTTATCTCGTCGTGCTCTCTGTGTAAATAACTCTTCCGAACGCTGAACCCACTCATGCGCCCATACTTATTATAACAGTCATACGCTTCATCAAATGATTTAAATTCCATGCCTAATCGAGGTGTCACATTGTCATCCATTGTTTGATGAAACTTTGATAGTTAACCACAAGTACACATTAATAAAAGTTAGGAATGGCACGAAGATTAAAGATTCATAAACAACAAAGATGAAGCCTTAAGGTACAAAATGACATGACAACATCCGGGAACACAAATTTCCCGATGCATAAAACTCATAAGTAATTAAGTCGATGAGACAACGGTGCAATTTAAAATCGTATCACAAATTGATTTAATAAACTGAATAACAACGACTTACACAGTACATATGGACCCAAAACCAGGAAAATATAGAAGTCATTCGCTTTCATATGTAATGTGTACAATAAATATGGAAATGCATGAGAATTATAAATATCAAATTATATAATATGAGAAATTTCCTTTATAATGGTAGCTCAACTACAATATAACCATTTAACCATGATGTAGTAGTAGACAAAAATGGGTTGTAGAAAGAGTAAAATCTGTCATTATTATGTACCAAGTAGAATAACCAGTACAGATAGGTTGAACACAAAGTTCGCGTTCTCACGAATTTGATAACATTAAAAGAAAAAGACCATAAACATTCTTCAAGTTGGGAATATAAAATAAAGTCCTAATGGACATTGTTAGTCGAATAGATGTATAAACAATCCTACTGATACTATTTACGGTCATACAAAGAATTAAAACAGTGTACAAAATGGTCATACAAACAATTCCCACAGAACATATATATAAATTGTAGGTCATAACGAGATTTGCAGGGAAGTATAACATACCAATAATGGTCCAAAAACGATCTGGACGGAAATACAACTAGGTGCAAACGTATATGTGTATTCAACATCAATAAAATAGGATACACATATATAAAATCTATTCAATAACAAACCATAATGATCAAGTTTCACAACGAAGCCACTCTCTATACGAAATAACAGAAACAAAATGATCGGACTCACCAACCTGCTATTTATGAATGAGGTAAACGCCACCACGAGTTGTTCTGAGTCTTGCTCTGCTTCAAAACAGAGGCTCAAATGGAGTTCTCTTAAGATTTGAGGGGTACTTGAATAATATTGTGGGAGAAACGTGAGAGCAGCTGATACTATCTACGATTTTTTTGTGTACAACTTTCTTCCAAATTCAGAGTGACACATGAATAACCACATATCTTTCACTTCTTTTTTGCTTCAACGAATACAAATTTACCCAGATAACCAAAACCAGTGCTTCAATCGATTCCAGAGAGCAAATGGGAAATCACTAATGTGCTTATACAGAGAGAGAAGAAAATTTTCATTATACAGAAATCGAGACCAAAAATTGTAGGTTCTGCTTTAGAGGTGACAACTGACAAGTAATGGCTCCCCAGTTTGGCGCCATTTTTTTGTTCACATCATTGTAATAGTGGCTTACCATGGTTAGTGAAAGCCAATCAAATTGATCGAATCACCTTCGGGCAGTCTGATGAGGGTAAAAGAGAGCAGGGCTGGACTAAATTTGGGCTCAATAGAGTTCACACTATGTGGACACTTATTGAAGTTGATTCAGGATTCATATGGGCCTGGGCCTAGCCCATATTTACAACAAATAAATAGCTCATTTCATGTTTCCTTCTCCATTTGAATTATCAACTTCAATCGTAGCCTATCTCTCACCAAAGTTGCAGATTTCAGCCCTAGAAGCAGCAACGAGTAGGTTAAGAGAAATATTCCCAGTTACCATATCCAAGGAGAAGAAGAATGATGTATCAGACCAAAGGGGTCCGAACGTTTTAGAGCAAACGTTCCAGGTATCTGGTGTTAAGGTTATGAAGAAGAATAAACACTCTCCACAGTTTCCAGATTCGACTCTTCCATCTTTCCTTGCAGTTCTTACTTCCTGCTTCTTTTGTGTCTCACTTGTTAAGAATATTTTGTTCAGTTAACAGGTAAGATTTACCTTATCAATCCACATGTTTATCTGAGAATTTCTGGAATGTTAACCTAAATTCTTTTGGGTGTTCTTTAGTAAATGGAATCTGGTGTATGTGGATTGCTGTAAAATAGCATGTTTTATTAAGTACTACCAGCACAGTTGTACATAGCATTCTTTAATTCCCTTACTTTTTAATTGATTACAAAGTTAATCACCATGAACCAAAGTCAGGTAGGTTTAAATTTTGGAAAAAAACCGTTTTTGTTCTGGATGAATTTTATAGTAATAATAATAATAATAATATTACTAATAATAATAAACCAGGTCACTCATGCTTGTCATGGTTGTTCTTAAACTTCCCCTTGTTGGTTTTGTATTTATGTTCTTCGTAGATAGTTGAAGTGGATTTCAGGGTAAATGAGGGCAGTTAGAGATATTAAATGCTTAAATAGATGCCAATCTAGCACATCACATTCAGCATTGTACCAATTGCTGTGTAATTTATCTCAAACAATTACTTGGAATTCACTTCTCCTGATACCTGTGATTATAAGTCTACCAACATCAGAGCCAATCACATCCACTTTTGGTACAAACAATCCTCCCTTACTTTCCGTTGTGAATCTGTAGGCTTTTTGAATAATGTAAACCAACTCCCGTTGCATTTGGTTTCAGCTTCTTACTCTTCCTACGATTTCAAAGAAATAAAAGTACTAGTGCATAACACTGGGTTTACTCGCAATATCTACGTATATGTGTACTTCAAAGTCTGGGTTTAAAATAATACATTGTCTTCGCAAAGGGGCTACATTTGTATAGGTCTATATAAAACTCAATCACTAATGTGTTTTCAAGTCTTCAATTTTGCTAGGTTGAGTGATCCGAAACTCCGGAATGGGTGGATGCTATTGTGAAGATGGGTCATCTACAAGTATGGAGCAACCCACTCCATTATGCTATTGCGGGCAAGGGAGGATGTTGCTGCTCACTTCAAATACAAAAAAAATCCAGGACGGAGATTTTATAGGTGCCCAAATGGTGTAAAGCATCCATTTTCTTTTATTTGGGTAGATCGTGTGTGTGGCGGTGAAGCGACAACGTATGTACGTTCTACAGCTTCAACGTCTTACGAAAGTGTGAATAGTCGAGGACATGAGGTGAGATTGCCACCAATATTTGACGACCCACATCGCAATCCGCTGAATTTGGCTACTGCAAGGCGAACCCTTAATCATCAACGGCAAAATCAAAGACTGTTGGACCAAATTACATTGGAACATCTTGTAATTTTGTTCTTATGTGTTTGGCTATTCTTACTTTCTTGTTATGTACTTTATTCAAGAAACATTTAACCCCCGTACGTTCAATGTCACCTACTTGTAACATATACGGTAGGACAATAGTAAAGTGGATGGGTAGTTCAGTACTTTATTTCAAAAAAATGTACTCTATCTATGTCAAACACTTATCACAATGTATTTGAAGGGTTGGAAGTACTTGTCAAAACAAGTTCACCTCTAATATATGATATTGTACAAAATCAATTATATAATCTTTCATATATATTGTCCATATGAGAGTTAAACGGTGATGAAACAAATAATTCAAACCCATATATGGTTTTATTTTTTTAAATTATTGATTCCCTTTTATTAGTGTTACATCTGTGGCTTTAAACATTATTGTAAGTCTTCAATTTATAATTTCAGTGACTATAACAGTGTGATGGAACATATTAATTTGACTACGAACCCAAATCAATTCACGATGACAAAATTGGGATCTCTGCCGTTTTGTTATGTGAACACATACCAAAGGGAATGATTCTCTTTTAAACGGCACCAACCCGTTTCATCTCTTTGAACACAGACCAAATGGGGTGATTCCCTTTTTGAAAGGGCACCAGCCCCCTTGATCGATGAACCTTGAGGCGAAACGGGCCAGTTCCCTTTTAAAGGGAACCCCCTTTCGTCCGTGAACACGAGAGCAAATGGGCCGATTCCCTTTTAATGGGAACCAACCCCTTGTTCGTGAACACAGAGAGCAAATGGGCCGATTCCCTTTTAAAGGGAACCAACCCCTTTCGTCGTGAACACGGAGAGCAAATGGGCGATTCCCTTTAAGGGAACCAGCCCCGTTTCGTCTCGTGAACACGAGAGAGCAAATGGGCCGATTCCCTTTTAAAGGGAACCACCCCTTTCGCGCCGTGAACACAGAGAGCAAATGGGCCGATTCCCTTTTAAAGGGAACCAAGCCCGTTTGGTGCCCGGAACACGAGAGAGCAAATGGGCCGATTCCCTTTAAAGGGAACAACCCCTTTCGTCTCGTGAACACAGAGAGCAAATGGGCCGATTCCCTAGGGAACCCGCGAAACAGAGAGCAATGGGCCGACCTTTAAAGGGAACCAACCCGTTTCGTCCGTGAACACGAGAGCAAATGGGCCGATCCCAAAGGGAACCACCCTTGAACAGAGAGCAAAGGGCGACCCAAAAGGAACCAACCCCTTCGCCGTGAACACAGAGAGCAAATGGGCCGATTCCCTTAAAAGGGAACCACCCCCGTCTCGTGAACACAGAGAGCAATGGGCCGATTCCCTTTAAAAGGGAACCAACCCCGCTTCGTCGTGAACACAGAGAGCAAATGGGCCGATTCCCTTTAAAGGGAACCAACCCCTTTCGTCTGTGAACACAGAGAGCAAATGGGCCGATTCCCTTTAAAAGGGAACCAGCCCGTTTCGTCTGTGAACACAGAGAGCAAATGGGCCGATTCCCTTTTAAAGGGAACCAACCCCTTTCGTCTGTGAACACGAGAGCAAATGGGCCGATTCCCTTTAAAGGGAACCAACCCCCGTGCGTGAACAGAGAGCAAATGGGCCGATTCCCTTAAAAGGGAACCAGCCCCGCGTGAACACAGAGAGCAAAGGGCCGATCCAAAGGGAACCCCGGAACACGGAGCAAATGGGCCGATTCCCTTTAAAGGGAACCAACCCCTTTCGCCGTGAACACAGAGAGCAATGGGCCGATTCCCTTTTAAAGGGAACCAACCCCTTTCGTCTGTGAACACAGAGAGAAAATAGGTTGACGAACTTTAAAAGGGAACCAAGTACTTTCTTCATGAGAACACATAGACCAAAGGGGTTGGTTCCTTTTAAAAGGAACCAACCCATTTCATCCCGAGAACAAAAAGTATCAAATTCCGTGTTACGAAATAATAAAAAAACTAGCACATTTTCACGTTCATACATATGAAAAAAATAACACTTTGAATTCCTGAAAATGGCATTCACATATGAATGTATGCTTGATTTGCATTGTAACAAAAATGCGTGAATCTGTCGGTACGGCAAAATATTCAATTCACTTGTTAAGAAAGAAATTAACCGATCTGTTCAGACAATGTAGTCAAATACTAATGTGAATGTGTTGTTTCATCTAAGTCCATGCACAGGAATTACCAAACACCATTTCAACCTGTAACAAACCCCAACCTCCTTAAATTTAGTTCCTCAATTTAGTATGGTGAGAGAAAGTCAACCAACCTATATCAGTACGTTTAATGATTAGGTTAAGTTGAATTTCCCGGCAAGTGTGTATATGGATGTATTCAGTGAGCACTAAACGCAACCAACCAAAGTAGTAAACAAATAATGAATCTCAGTTTCTTTGATATTTCGATTGAATAAGGTGGATGGAAAGAGAGAGTATATGAAGTAAGAGAATTTATTTACATTAACTCCGGGGATATAAAAGAAAATAATCCAGTCAGTGAGAAGGTTTAGTGAACATATTAAAATGGATCCTAGATCAACTCAGAGGGCTAACAACGAATTGCACACATAGAAGAATCAGCTGTGGTGCCTTTCATGGGGTGGTCATTCAACGTGGTGTTGTATCTGGGCACACGAGTGCAACACAAGTGCTGATCAAATATCCACAAGACAAATATTGAACCACATAAGGTTTTCCATGGAGGTTCAACTTTCTCTCATCTGTCTGTCACCATCAAATGCACCACCTATCATAGAGAAACAAGGTAACCAGTACTGAATTGTTAGTACACGTAATGAATAGAAAAATCCAGTCAGTCTGAAACAGAATGTGTCCGTATTAAAGAAACGCCTGCAACAGCAGAAGAACATTGTCACCACAATATCAAAGAAGAACATTGTCACCACCGCTGATGCTCCCCTGCTGGTAACTGAACATGTGTTAGCAAAATTTGGATATTATCAATTAGACATATTGGAAGTATCATAATTGTTTCACTATGGCATTGAACATAATGATTTCCAATTTGATATTTAGGTTGCTTTTTAGTTCCTACTTCTTAATACCACACCACGAAGGATGACAATATTGCATGGCAACAAGGATTCCTGATCAATGCAAGAAAACAAAAGACAATGTGTAACAACTATAATGAAGTCATTGTTGGAGGAAAGGCATGGTTGAAACAATAGTCCAATTTCGGTTTAAACCACCGCAATTCTGGTTTTTTGCCAAGTTGAGATGTAACTACGAGGCAGAACTTTCATGCTGGTATTGACCTTGGTCAAAACCTTGAGGTTTCGATCAACTTATGGAAACCCTATTTAAAAGTCCCAAATCTTGGTCAACTTCTGTGAAATTTCACAGCACTCGCAGCCCGCAGGCACCACCGATCAAAACTTTGGAGATTTCCCTCAATTGTTGCCATTTTTACCTCTTCTTAACCTCTTTTTCACTTAAAAATCATCAATCCTCTGTCTTCCTTCACCTCATTTGCTACTTACTCCATGGTTATACTCCTTATGTAGTATATGGTGGAGTTGTTGGAGATGGGGGATCATTTGCTGATGCTAGTAGTATGTCTGCACATAGATATTGGAATGGATCAGGATCAGGATCAGGTGCATCACTTGTGAACTTCATCTTTAGATATCCATTACACCCACTTGGTCCGGTACAATTCTCCTCCTCTTACAGCCCCTTCCCTGATGATACATTCCCTAGGGTGGGATATCTATCCTATGCTAACGATGACACCTATAGATTCACAGTATCGAACTACCAGAATAAATATTCCAAGACCATAACATGGCAGTCTTGTCCAGTACTCAAAGAATCAAATGCAATGGATCAGATATTACCAAATTCTACGCGTCCTTGTGGGATGGATCCCAGAGGAACCGAACTTGGAATTGAGTTCAAAAGTTTCTTTTTGGTAATTTACTTTGAGGTTATTTCGCTATTGCACTTGTATGAAACAATTGCAAGTACTTATGTAATTTATTAAATTTTTTAAGTCTTTTTATTTGTTAGAGCCTCTAAATACTACTATTTCAATGATAACTCTTCATTGGTTTCTCTAGCAAAACACGGTTTCTCTAGCAAAACACAGCTGCCATTAAGTTATTTATGCTTTAAATAGGTTGTATGCAAAAATCAATCAATTAAGAAAAACCATGAAAACAAGGCCGAAACCATCCATTGAGTTGTCCTACAAAATTCCCAAGTTTCGACCTCCATGGTTGAAATTTCAACCTCATCTCGAATTTGATCCTTGGTTGAAACAACACTTGGTTAGAGTTTATGCAAATACACCCAAGTGCCATCAAGTCACTGTTGATGTGCAGAAAACTAGATTATTTGGAGTTGACTAAAGCTCGAGTATGTAGAGTGAGCTAGTGGGGTTTTAAGTCTTGTACTCTCATGTTGTAACTCATAACTATGCCCATCGTGTCATATGAACTTAATAATAATGATGACCATGTGCGAAATATGATACATCACAAATTTTGAGTTCGAAGTTAATATTCATATTATATGTTATATATTAAGTATATCATGTGTGCAATAAGTTTTATGAGTGTACATCTTCATTTATTCAGCATAAAGATTTCAAACTTGGGGTTGTAATGGAAGGTACAGTTACAACTGTTTTCTCATCAACACGAGGCCAACAATGCATTCAAAAGGCCTAAAATAGATTGGACGGAAATTCTTTGTCCCAAAAGACCTTCAAAGTCACCAGCATCAGCCACCAAAATGAGTTGAGATGGGGGAAAATTTCGGCCCGGCGTAATCGCTACCAGGAGCAGGTTCTGAAACCATAGAAGGAATCAATCATGATGATTGAGACCTTGAAAGGTAGGAGACAAGATACTCAAAAAGTTGTAGCAACCCCTAAACAACTCAGTATTTGTCATAATGGTTGAGAGTTATCGGCTAGTTTTAAAACTCCCACTTTATTCGGGATACACTAACTAAAGTAACACAACATAGAAATAAGAAAGAAACAAATAAACATAATACCTAAACTACCCTTGACTAGGACTCAGACACTACAACTACTTGATGTATCTTCATGGTAAAATCTAACTTTCTCTTTGGGGTTTGCAAACTAGTCTCAGTTAGCCAGATGGACATTTGCAATTTTCTTTCCAATAATTAAGAGTAACTAAACATATTCAGCTCTAAGGCATATCTACTTAATCACATCATACAAATGGACATTGTAATTGAATTCAACTTAATAAGCAGAAGGCTGCTAATAATTTTGCTTGTGATTCACCTTGTACCCCAGGTAACTTCATAACTACAGATAGCCTAGTCTGCTGAGTGTTATAGCCCACCCACTTCTGTACTGCCTGCCATAATGGCTTCATCTAGGCCACACACACACAGACGGGGGGAAAAAAAAATACCACTGACGACAAGCATAAGGAAGTGCCTAATAACCAAAGTCCATATAAATGACATGTATAAGACTTAAAGTGAAAGGAGACGCACTTAGGAGGAGCAGGCTTGCCATCTTGTGAGCGGGGCCCAGAATCCATCAGAGCATCAGCACGAGCATCCTCTGCAACTGGAGCAGACACTGCTAAAAACAGACACAATTGGACTCTGATTGGTGGGAGCTGGAGGGGCAGGAAGAGCCTTTACCTTTCGTGTCCTCTGTTTTTTCTCTACAACCTTGCCCGTTGGCACTGACACTCATGTTTCTCCATTTATCCTGAGCACACGTGCTTCGAATCAGAGATTTTAGTAAAGAGCATATATCTCACTGGGATAAGGTAGTATCAAGTATAAGCCATACCCAGTTTCCATTTGGGATTCCGGAACTCAGAATGGTCACGTTAACATATGACAAGAAATGAAAAGATGTTGGGGATCGAGAGCTGTTGACCCTCTCTGATTGGGTCTGTTTTGTTCTGTCTTCTTCTTACGTGATCACATCAATCAACTTGGTAACCGATAAAGAAAGAAATAACACGAGGAGAAAATATAAAGGACGAAGGAAGAGAACAAAAGGATCGTTGATGGTTTCCCAAAACAGAAGGTTGGAAACAACAATTACCTTCTAAGATTAATATTATTTGGATACTCGGTAATAATGGTCAACCTTCATATCATGTCTGAACTCCCAATGCAATAACAATATGTTACAAACCAATATAACAAGTCACAATGGCAGTATGAATAGAATAAATCATTTTTCACCACTCGATCATATTCATAGTCATTCACACACACTGAAATAACAAAAGATAAGAAATATGTGACATACAAATTGTTCCAAAAAAAAAAACCAATGTCTATTGTAAATCTATTTAACACATCCAACTTCAAATAACATTCCATCTATAGAAAATACGCCTGAAATGTTCCAAACAAGTTCCTTGCAAATAACATTACCTTATCCTTTTATGATTTGAGCAACTCAATCATTCAACAAGCTATTTAAAGAATCGGAAGAACCATCCGAGTGCTCCGATAGATCCGAAAGCTGCAACTCTTCTCGCAATTTGATCTAAGCGCCGACGGATATACCGTACATCACCCCCGAGGATAGCAAATTCTCTCTCAAATTTTGACAATCTAGCTCCATCCGGCTGATCAACACCCTCACCAACCGGTGCTCCTACATTTGCACCCTCTGCTCCTACATCTCCCAATGGTTTTCCAAAATGAAAATTACTGGCAGATATTTTTGCATCATTCTTCTTCATCTTCTTCTTCTTCTTCTTCTTCTTCCCTTCTTCCCCGCTTGAATCCTCCGCCGACGGATCAATATGATAATGCTCAAAAATGTGTGTCAGCAGTTTGCCATAGGGGAGAGCCCGATTAGGTGCCAATCTCGCGTACTGCATCATTTTCATAATGATGTACGGTAGGTTCAACTTGTTACCTCTATGCACACAATAGGTGACATAAGCTTCAAATGAATTTAAGCTTTCATGGTGACCATCATGCGAGGTACAACATTATGTTGCACAATGTATGCAATGGCGTGGGGAAGTGGTTTCAGTTGCCTCGACTTCACATGCCTCGTGTCACCCGTATAATTCAGCATTATATCCCTATATGTCACATCCACATTAATCAGGTCATTGAACTTCTTCTTAGGCTCCCAGAATACTTTTGCACCTTCATTTGAGATTTGTAGAATCTCAGCTAACGTACAAATATCAAACTTTATTTGCACCCCTTTAACTTTGCTTATGGCTCCAATCTCTTCCCCAACTCCTTGGACAATCAAATTCTTATAAAACTCTTTCACCAAGTCCTCATAACACTTGGTATTTACCTCAAGTATTTTTTCCCAACCAATCTCTCTAAATCTGGCTGCTAGACCTACAGCCTCGAAAGAAGGAATGTCCACTTCCCTTCCTTCAGCTATAGCTTGCTTCTTTAATCTTTTGGGATTGCATTGGGGATAATCATCATTGAACCAGCCCCTTTCTTCATCAGCTTCTACCACTGATTTTCCCTTTCCCTTATCCTTTGCCATAGCCTTCCGCTTTGTTGGCACATGCTTTCCACTTGCTTGCCATCTTACGGCCCATATACTAGTCCAACTCTAATTGCTTGCACATATCAAAAAACATATTGGATAATCAACATTTAACACAAATTAAAGTAAACTATAACAAATTTAACATGCAGCCCTAAACCGTAAAATAATAAACAAAAGGGTCCAACCAAATTTAACACAAATTTAACATGCAGCCCTAAACCGTAAAATAACAAACAAAATGGTCCAACACAATTTTGAGTGTGTGGAAGAGCATCATCTGATTATTTTTTTTAAATCTTACAAATGAATAAAACAAAAAAATCAACAACAAACTAAGCCTTATCCCAACTAAATGGGGCCAGCTACATGGATCCTTTCAAAACCAAATAGGGAAAACCTAGGTCCACATAAAGGGAAATAAAATGCGGGGAGGAAGAAGAAACACGGTCACAAATCCAGCCACAGGTCACCTACCTTGGGATCCCATGACTCCTCTCAAGTATCTTTTCAAATAAAAATTTCAGTCAACATATCTGAAATTTACATTGCATGAGTAGGTTATTTATAGCCTTCAAAAAGATTATGAGGTTCAAAGTTATATAAAAACCGATTACTCTTCACTTCAAGTTCAAAGTTCATAAAATGGATGTAGATACAGCTCTCCGAGGGATATGAGGTTAACCTTTGGCATTACATGCATGTAGGGGTTGAAACCATGGCAAAGACACTTCAATTCTACTTTGACTTCAGAAATTGCAAGCTGGTACTCTCCTCAAAATGTAGCCAATCAATAGGATTCCATTCATTGGCTACATTCTTTGTGATACAAGATTTCGATGAAATTACAATTAACACGATACTCAAGAATAGAACAACGAACCTCGATAAAACTTCTGGGACATTTACAATAAAGTTGTAACAAGCTGCAATAGATGCTGTCTCTAAGGAACAGACTGTTATGCTAGTCATGCACAAGTGTTCTTGACATACTTTTAGAAAGGAAATGTGCCACTAACCACACCTATCAAACAACTGACCCAGGGGTAAACTTGTTCAAGACAAGACTTACAATAAATAGATAAACAAATTGCACCAATTAAACCCACTTGAACAAGGAGACAAATGACAACCCAGATACACACAGTCACCCTTCATTATACAAGGTCACCGTTCAAAATAGCAGCTCGAAAAATTTAAACTAACCATTCTCTCTACAGGATTTACCACTTGAAATGAGAACCATTAAGACACACATACCCAAATGCATCAATTTTATGCAGTACACAGAACAACAAAATTAAACCCCTCCACAACCCCACAAAAAGGTAAAACAACAAATACTAAAAGAAACCGACCAAGTTATTACAGAGCATTTTTCAGCTTTAATCAACGACAAAATCAGGGTTTCGACCACATCATCAGGAATTTCCTTGGTAAGGGTTTTAAGAGTTGGTTATTACCTTTTGAACGAAGAATCGCAGAGACGAGACGAGACGAGACAATCTCGACGCCCCTCGATTTCTCAAAATCGCAGCTGGAGCTTCTCCTCTTCTTCTTCGTTCTCAACTGCCACCGCCACTTCTTCTCCTCTCGCTTCTTCTTCTTCTTCGTTTCTCAACTAACGACGCCCCTTCGATTTCTTCTCCATCTTGGTACGGTTGCTTCAGATTAGCCAAAAACGAAAACACAAAGGGGTCTTCTTCTTCTTCTCTCCTGCGATTTCTTCTCCAGCTTGGTAAGGTTTGCTTCAGATTAGCCAACAACGAAAACACAAATGAAAATGAAATGGGCGGGGTGGTTTAGAACAGGGGTTTGTTTCGTAAATTTCAAAAGAATTTGAACTGGTTGTATATACGGTTACTGTACAACCATATATACGTATAGGCTGGTAGTATGTAATACACCATTAATAAGATATACTATACCCGGTCGAACCGCCCAGATGGACCGGTTGGTTTGCATCAGACCGAACCGAACAGATCGAACTCTGTTCACACACTTAATGAGGTGGGTAATGGGTTTTTTTGATTTTTTAATGGGGAGGATGATCCGAGCCGTCCGATTAGATCGGACGGCTCGCTCCACCGTAGTGCGCATTTATTACGCACTACGGGAGGAAAATTGGTTTTTTTTAGGGTTTGGGCCCCATTTCCTGGGAAGGGGGCCCCCCAATAGGGGGGGGGGGGGGCGCGCCCCCAGGGGGGGGGGGGGGGGGGGGGGGCGGGGGGGAGGGTGGGGGTGGTGTGTTTTGTACTCTTTTGTCTCCCTCCTCTCTCTTTTTTTTGTTGTGTGTTGTTTTGTTTCCTGTTGTTGGGTTTGGTTTGGGTGGGGTGTGTTCTTCGTCCTCCCCCCGGGGCGGCGGGGGGGGGGGGGGGGGGGGGGTGTTGGTTTTGTTGGGGGGGGGGGGGGGGGGGGGGGGGGGGGGGTGGGGGGGGGCCTTTTTTTTGTTGGTGGGGGGGGGGGGGGGGGGGGGGGGGGGATTATCTCTGAAGGCAATGAAATACTACCATGCAAACGCAAGATGGTTCTCAAGGACATCAAAGAGGAGGATATTTCTGATATGGAGAATGACAAAGGTAAGAAATTGAAAGTGGACCAGTATGGATCGAATCTGATATGCACTGAGGCAATGATGGCCAGCCCTGAAAGGCCATCAGAGGAGAAATGAGAGCTTTTGCGCTGAACTGTAGAGGATTGGGTAGGTCCTCTATACAAAAGGAACTTCATGCCCTACTTTTGAAGCATAGACCCGACTTTGTTTTTCTTTCTGAAGTTAAGTCTAGTAAGTTAAATATGAGTGTTCTGTGTAATAAATGAGGTTACAATCAGTTAATAGTTATCCCGCTAGTAGGCAATGCAGGTGGTCTTGTGTGTTGTTGGAAAGGTTCTACTACTGTTGATGTGGTGTGGAGTTCGAACTGGTGTATTCACTTGTTATGTGGTGACTCTCCTAATATATGGTTACTTGAGCTTGGTCCTGACTACTCAACATTATCAATGGCAAACGTTACAAAACTTAGCCTCGTTCATTGATAAGCCTTGGATCATTGGAGGAGACTGGAATTCATATTTAAATTATTCAGATAGATAGGGGGTGCATCATTCCTAATTTGCTGATCTGACCAATGCAACAATTTATTGATTCTGCAAGTATGATGTGTATTCCAACTACTGGTTCCAAATTCACATGGTCTAATAAGCAAACAAGGTCAGCGAAGAATGGAAAACTTATTGGATAGATTCCTATGTAATTTTGACTGGCCATCAGCTTTTCCAGAGGCACAGGTTAACCACATTATGGTGACTCATTCAGACCATAAAGCTCTTCTTTTACATATGGATGGGGACCGCTCTAGAGTACAGAGGCCATTCTGTTTTGAACTCTTTTGGACTCAAGAAGAATCTTATTCTGAAGTTTTGATCAATTCTTGGAGAGTTCCAATAATCGGCTCCTACTCATTTCTTTTAGCTTCCAAGTTGAGGAGGCTAGCTAAACAACTTAAACAGTGGAACAAAACATATGTGAAAAGACTTAAGAACACGGAATCTGATCTACGTCAACTGTTGGGTCAACATGAACAGGTGTCAATTGATAGTAGAAAGGAGCAATGGTATGTGGATGAGAAATGCATAATTGCAAAACTAAGGTTAGATCTATCCCAGCAAGCTAGCAAATGGCAGCAAAAGTCTTGCATTAACTGGAAACTGCAGGGAGATAGAAACACTCGTTTCTTTCATTAGAGTACAGTGACCCGTTGAGCAAGGAATAAAATTCGAAACATTCACCAGGATGGATCAATACTTACTGAGCAACATGACATTGAACAAGCCTTTCTGTCACACTTTAATCGGCTCTTGACGTCATCAACTCCTATTTAGCAGGATGGATTTCTAAATCCAATAGAAGGTCGAGTCACTGATGCTGATAGACAATGGCTATTGAGATCTGTAAGTGACGAAGAAATTTGTGATGCAGTCCATGGGCTTAATGGGCTCAACTCCCCAAGTCCAAATGGTTTTCCAGGAATTTTCTACCAGTATAGTTGGGATCTCGTTCAAAGGGAAGTAAAGGACATGGTGCGACAATTTTTTGACATTGGTACGTTTTCTCACAATCACAATTCCACTTACATTGCTCTGATCCCGAAAATAGATAATCCTACACAGGTAGGGGACTTTCGACCCATTAGCCTCTGTAATGTGAGCTATAAGATCATTTCAAAAATCTTGGTAGCAAGGCTTAAGCATATTCGCCACACCTGATATCTTTTAACAGAATGGCTTTATTAAAGGCAGACACATCCAAGATAATATCTTAATAGCTCATGAAATTATGCATAAAATTCAAGGACACAATGGAAGGAAAAAGGGCATTATGGCTGTAAAACTGGATATGAGCAAGGCTTATGACAAATTAGAATGGAATTTTCTCAAACTCGCACTCTAGAAATATGGTTTTCCCGATAAATGGATTGCTTGGATAATGTTCCGTGTTACCTCGGTTTCTTATAATCTGTTGGTTAATGGATCAACTGCTTCCTCATTCACCCCGACTAGAGGGCTTAGACAAGGTGATCCTCTTTCCCCCTATCTCTTTGTTTTGTGTGCTAAAGTGTTAACATCTCATCTTGAACAAGCAGTTAAAGATGGCAATATCAGAGGTATTCAATTATCACAAGTGGAGAACAATTGTCTCATTTAGCCTTTGCAGATGATCTTATTTTATTTGGCCAGGCTTCAAAGAAAGAAGCTAGCTTTTTTGAAAAAATTATCAATCAATATTGTGCGGTCTCGGGGCAGGAGTTAAATTATAGCAAATCTCGAGCACATTATAGTCCCAACACTTCATATTCGATGAAAAGAAAACTATCTCTACACTTTCAGATTTCTCCTACAACGGTGGATGACATATACTTGGGAATTCCGCTATTTGCAAAAAAGATGAAGAAAAAGCACTGTCTTACTCTTATTGATAGGGTTAATGCTAGGTTGCAAGGCTGGAAATCTAAATACTTAGCATCTCCTGCTAAGGCAGTTCTTATTCAATCTACTCCGGCGGCCCTTCCTTCACATTATATGTCGTGTTTTCGCCTTCCTCAAGCTTCCATCCAACCTATGGAGAAAAAGATGAGAACTTTTTTCTGGTCACAGCAGGTGAGAAGCAGCAAGTACATACCATCAACTGGCAAACGTTATGCTCCCCAAAATCAAAAGGAGGTCTGAATTTCCTGAATCTCCTTCAGTTTAACCACGTTCTTCTGTCTCGAAAGGCATGGGATTTATTACAAAATCTAGATTCACTCTGGGGGCGTTTAATGTTAAGAAAGTATTGCAGACATAAATCTTTTCTTCATGTGTCTGCATCGGAAACGGGTTCATGGGGCTGGCGATCCATACTAATGGGAAGAGATCTACTGAAACAAGGTCTATTTTGGCAAGTTGGAGATGGTGAGACTATTAACCCTTGGCTTGATAACTGGATCCCTCAGATTCCTATGGATATGGGATGCTTTCCTCATGCCACCTTGGCCCCAACAAAGCTAGCGCACTTCATAGATGAGCGCACACACTCTTGGAAGGACCTACTATTAAGATGGTAGCCTCCAGAAGTTGTAAGCAAAGTGATGGAGATTCCTCTTTCTTTCCATCAGCTTGATGATGAACAATTATGGCAGTGGACAACTAATGGCAATTTGTCGGTAAGATCTGCTTACTTGATGGCATCTACTAATATTTCCTACGTGCAAACAGGGCCTATCAATTGGAAAATCTTTTGGAAAGTTCCAGTGTTATCAAGAGTCCAACATTTCTTATGGAAAGTTCTACATGGAAAATTGCCCACAACGTCTTTATTACAACAAAGGAGATTACAGTGTTCACCATTTTGTCTTCATTGTGGAGAACAACAGACAACTCCAGATCACATATTTCTAAATTGTCATCTAGCTCACGAAGTATGGGTGAGGCTACACTTTACTATCTTAACTTTGTTAGGCAACCTAGTGGATAAAGTCATTAGTCTAATCTATCTTTGGAAGCATGATCAAAACTCAGAACAGCCTTTGATAATTCTCATAGCCCTCTGACTCATGTGGAAGGCATATACTAGTCTCTTTGAGCTGCAGGATTCACCGTCCCCTGCTAATGTTACCTTCCGATCTGGAAGACCTTGCAATTCTATCACCAGGGAGCCATAAGTCAGGAACATAAGACAATATTGCCATCCATCATCAAGTGGGAACCTCCGTAGCCCAACTTCATCAAATTGAATGTCGATGGTTCTTTTCTTGCAAATCAAAAGCTAGGAGGTATAGGAGGCATAGCGAGAGATCACAAAGGATAGATGGCATTTTGCTTTGGTAAAGGCACGGCTACTCAAGAAATCCTCACTATAGAAGCTCTAGCTGTACGACAGGGTCTGATATGGGCTTGAGATTTTAATTTGGCCAACTTAGAGGTAGAGACTGACAATCAAGCCCTGATCCATATCTTAAGGCGGGCACCAAAGGATGCACCATGGAAACTGTTGAAAACATGGATTGAGGTTTCCTAATTAGAATAGGATTATGTTTCCTTATAAGTCTAGAGTTTTATTTCTATATTTCCTTTTCTTAATCAGTATAGGACTTAACTAGGTTGTAACTATAAATACCCTATTGGGGTCTTGTGAATAATAAACTTTTAGAGGAACAATTCCTCACATTACAACATGGTATCAAAACAAGGTTTTGTTTTCATCCTACAGAGGTGCTGTAGAATTTTTTTTTGAAATCGCTATTCACGTGTTTGTTTTCTTTTCGGGCATCCTGCAACTATATATTGGGTGATTAAGTGCATGTCTAGGAAAATTTTGTTTAAGGAGTTTGGTATTTAAGCGGACTGGTTGTGTCCCTCCAGTCTTTCTTGGAAATTTTCTGGTGTACTTCGATTCAACAATATACCAATTGGAGGTAACCTGAGGAGATACTTTTCACGTGAATTAATGGGAGTAATTTTGAAAATATTTCAGGGACTTTTTCGTAATTTTGAAAAAGTTCAGGGATTTTTTTGCAATTTGCAACAATTTTAGGGGACTTTTTTGTAAATTTTGAAAAAGTTTAGGGACTTTTTTAATTTCTCCTTGCAATTATGGATGATCCCATATCTCCTTTATCTGGTACATCTAAAGAGTCTCCCATGCCTTCCATTCATAAGGATCATGAGTTTTCTCCGCTTCAGATAACCACTGTGAAACTTAATGGGACAAATTATCTTATATGGTCTCGTTCAGTTTCCCTAGCTATTGATGCTCGTGGTCTTAATGGCCATCTTGATGGGACTTCTACAAAACCTTCCACACCTAATTTGCAAGTTTCCAAGTGGTATCCAGATGAATGCTTGATCATGGGTTTTTTCATCAACTCCATTGAATCTAGCATAGCAGAGAGTTATCTCCTCCTTCCTGATGCGGCAACTATTTGGAAAGTTACTAAAGATACATACTCCAGAGTTGGCAATGATGCACAGTGCTTTGAAATTAGACAGAAAATCAATCAGTTACAGTAGAAGGACCTTCCTCTTTCTCAGTACTATAACACTCTTCGGGGATATTACCAGACTTTAGATTTCTATGGGAAGTTTACATCGAAGAATGCTGAAGATGCTATCGCCTATCAACAATGGGAATATAAACAGAGAGTTTACGATTTTTTGGCAGGATTGAATATAGAATTTGATCAAATTTGCGTACAGATCCTTTCGAGAGAGACTTTCCCTTCTCTGGCTCAAGCCTATGCCATGGTAGATACCGAGGACAGTCGAAGGACAGCTATGGTACACACTCAAACATCTGATAGATTTGCATTGGTGACTGGTTATGGCAATAATAAATCTAGTTCTGGTAATTTTCGCCCTCCAGTAAAGTGCGAGTATTGTGGAAAAGAGCGTCATACAAAGGACAAGTGTTGGAAGTTGCATGGACGTTCAACAAATTCCCGTGGAGGAGGTAGAAATGGAATCAAGGGCAGCAATCAAACATCTGCAAATCAAGCTAGTTCTGACACCCTGAGTACTCCAACACCTCTTTCCTCAGATGAGCTCCAACACCTTCGCCAATTGATGTCCAGACTTGACTCATCTTCTCCAAGTCAGACTTCCAGTATAAGTATAGTCTCTGTCATTGATCCCTCTGTTGATCCACAAATCCCCACCGGTATTTTTGGTTGTCACAATGTCAATTTGACTTATCCCTCCTAGGTAATCAACTCTGGGGCAACCGACCATATGACAGGCTCATCTACTTTGTTTCATACTTATTCATTTGTCCTTATTGCTTAGGATGTTCGAACGGCTGATGGGTCTCTCTCCCCTACCTCTGGGGAAGGATCTATTATCTGTTCGCCTTCTCTTACCTTATCTAATGTCATGCATGTTCCTAAGTTGTTGGCTAACCTTTTATCTATTAGTAGCCTTACTCGTGATATGAACTGCAAAATAACTTTCTTTCCTTCTCATTGTGTGGTTCAAGACCTGGAAACAGGGCTTACGATTGGCAGTGGTAGACAGAAAGGGGGGCTCTACTTAATGGATGGGTCCCCATCAACTCTTTCTACGGTCTCTAGTTCCACCTCCCCTGCACTTTTTACCTTATTACAGTGGCATAGTTGTCTTGGCCACGTTCCTTTACCTATTTTGTCCAAATTATTTCCTGATCTGATTAAAAGGTGCAATTTAAATGATTTTTATTGTGAGGCATGTATTTTGGCCAAACAGACCAAGCATGTTTACCCTATAATCGTAGTAAAATTCCTTTTTTAGTCATTCACTCTGATGAGTGGGGTCCTTCTCGGACCGTGTCTGTATCTGGTCATAGATGGTTTGTTACCTTTATCAACTGTTGTACTAGGACCAGATGGGTTTACTTACTTCACCAAAAAAGTGACGTTTTCTCGTATTTTCAAAATTTTCATAATATGATTAGGACTCAGTTTGGGGCGACAGTCAAAATCCTTTGTACGGATAATGGAACTGAGTACTTGGGTGGCGCATTCCCTTCCTACTTAGCAAATCATGGCATCATACACCAAACTAGTTGCGTCGACACTCCACCTCAAAATGGGGTTGCCGAACACAAGAATAGACATCTACTTGAGGTAGCACGTTCCCTCATGTTTTCTATGCATGTGCCTCCTCGGTTTTGGGGTGAAGCCGTTCTTACTGCGGCATATCTAATTAACCGAATGCCTTCCTGAGTCTTAGACCAATGCTGTCCCCTTGAGGTTCTTTTAGGTACAACAGTCTTTACAGTCTCACCTAAGGTTTTTGGATGTGTTGCCTTTGTTCGGAACCACCATGTTCATGGAAAGTTAGATCCTCGTGGGTTAAAGTGCATTTTCTTGGGTTATCCTCCTACACAAAAGGGGTATAAGTGTTATCATCCTAGTTCTCGTCGTTTTTCTGTCTCTATGGATGTTGTGTTCCATGAACAAATTTCCTTTTTTTCCCCTACACCTCTTCAGGGGGAGAGTTTTAGTGAAGAGGTTCTAATAATGATTCCTCCTTTCGATATTTCTCCTGAGATTCCTACAGATAATCTTCGTTTGGAAGATGGAATGACCGGACAGGAATAGCTGGTGGATGATATACAGGGGGAGACTAGACCTCTGAAGACCTATTAAAAAAAGCAACAAGTGACCCCTTCTGAACCAAGCCAGTCAAAAGCTTTGGTTCCTAGCCCTAAACATTCTGTTCCTCCAAGTGAGTTTGTCTTTGACCCTTCTTCTAATTCTACTTTAGACTTACCAATTGCATTAAGAAAGTAGCCTCGAACTTGCACCAAACATCCTATTTCCAATTATGTTTCATATCAGTCTCTATCTCTAGGATTTCAAAGTTTTATTTCATCTTTGTCCTCTACTTTTATTCCTAACACTTGGTAGGAGGCATTATCTCACTCAAACTAGAAAGAAGCTATCGATGAGGAAATGCAAGCTCTGGAAAAAAACAAAACATGGGACTTGGTGACTTTGCCCATAGGAAAGCAGATTGTTGGGTGCAAATGGGTGTTTGTGATCAAGTACAAGGTAGATGGGACTGTTGAAAGGTACAAGGCAAGATTGGTGGCCAAAGGTTTCACTCAGACTTATGGCGTTGACTACCAGGAGACATTTGCCCCTGTTTCCAAGATGAGCACAGTTCGTACTATTATTTCATGTGCAATTAATAAAGGGTGGAGTTTACAACAATTAGATGTGAAGAATGCATTTTTGCATGGAGAACTCCAAGAAGAGGTATATATGGATATACCACCCGGGTATTCTACTACAGAGGCTTATAGGAAAGTGTGCAAGTTAAAGAAGCCTTTATATGGGCTGAAGCAATCTCCAAGAGCGTGGTTTGGAAGGTTCCATAAGGCAATGATATCTAATGGCTATAAGCAGAGCAATGCAGACCACACTTTGTTTATTAAAAGAGATGGTTGCCACACTACTATACTTTTAGTATATGTGGATGATATTGTGATCACAGGCAGTAGTGAGGATGAGATTTCAACATTAAAGACTTTTTTGGGAACTGAATTTGAGATCAAATGTCACATCCACCCAGCTGGTACCTTACCTGGCATACCCGAGTGTGTGATCCACAGCCCCGAAGATCAAGTATCGAGGTAATCATCCTCCCACATAAACAATAACATAATCATGAACATAAATAATCAATGTGCAAAGTATAAATGAGAGATCCAAATAAGGAAGGAATAAAGTCATATATCATCAGAGTACGAAAGGTAACAATAATGTCAAAATCATAAAGTGAGGCTGAAATCTCACTCTACCAACAGCGGAAAAGTAGTTCCAAAAAGAAAGGAAAAGAGATAAAAACTAATCCCAATAACAAGTACCATGAGTAACTAAATCGTTCTCAATCTTATAGAGAACATCTCTATAAGTGTATCTCAAAAATAGCACAAGGGCTCTTCCACTCTATCGATGGACTAAGCATCGTACGCAGCATGACTACCCGCGGAATCTTCAATGTAATCGTCGTAACCGCAATCACCTTCTTGGAGATATGTCTCCTCTCCCTGCGCTTCTTCATACAAGCAGTCATAATACTTTGAGCCTGTAGAGAAATCTAACAATACATAGCACAAAAGGAGTGAGTTTCAAAAGAAACCCAGTAAGGCAGTTAATCCATAATAACATAAATGGCAGGATTTCCAAGCAAAGTATGATGCAATGTGATATGAAACACATGATGCATTATGATTCTAACTCTATGTATGCTGGTCTCTATTGGAAGACATGCTTTAAGTCATAGCACCGTTCTTCTTTGGGAAGGTCTCATCACACAACGCGTTTGGTAGTGGGTCCGGCATCCCTCGGGACATTCCATGGCTGGGGTTTAGGTCACCGCTCTCTCACATCACCATTGGTCTAAGTACTGGCGCATGTTAGGGTTAAAGCCTAGCCAAATGCAAGTCCTCTACTTAGTTACATCAACTCAGATCCATATACGTCCATTCCTCGCCCCTGGCGATCCTTTCCGGTATCCTTCACACTAGAGTCCTCATAGTCCCTGACTACGGACTCATCAACCTTATTGGTTATCCACATATGGTAAACGGGAAGCTCTCACGTCCCCTAACGGGTTAGTTACCGGTCTTAAGTGGCAATGAGCCCAAGTCTATCCATATGCAACCCTACCAATGAATGGCCTCTTTCGAGTATCCACAATGTGATCCATGTCCTCTCATGGATTGGCTACCGGTCTTGAGCGCCCACGAGTCCCCATTGCTACCACGGGTTGTTCAGTCTCAATACCCTTCCGACTAGGGTCTGATATAACGGGACATCCTAGCCAAACACTTCTAGATAGCCCTAGGTATGACAACCAACATTTTAGGAAGGTGTCAAAGGGCATCTTCGGAAACATCCCATAATATTCTCGTTAATGTCCAAGGACAAAAGTGTCAAAAGGACACCTCCCCTTTCCAAACCATACCTAATCATTCACAACCGTAAATCAATCATATCACAATTATAGTAACTCCCCATATGGAATATAATCAAGAACATGATCCAACTCAAATATAATTGGCAAGTAAAGTCATACATGAACTAATTAACATAAACAAGTAATGCTACTGTAATTAGAGTAGTTGCATCAGTAGTACATCAATATAAGAATCTATTTATGGAAATAAATTAGAGAGATTCACATATGGAAACTAAATCATGCAATCTATGTAATTAAAGAAATAACTATCCTTACCTTAAATAAATCGCACAGAATCCCGAGAATCAATGAAGATCTTTTCTAAACTTGGAAGGGGATCCTAGACAAGTGTAGATACCTTATTAGGGAAGATCTCCATAAGATAGGAATCAAATCAACCAAAAATAAATCAAAACTGAAGCTACTGTCTTCATTGGTCGATTGATTGGTCTACTGACTCAGTCGATCAATCAGTCGACCAACAGAGTCAGTGATAGACAAAATCAGAGATTTTTGATTCAAAATCCAAATTTTGTGATTCAAATTGCCACCAAACAAGAGGGAATATGCATGGATAGTGTATTGGTCTATATAGGACTTCAAAACCCTAATAACATCAAGTCTTCAAGTCACAAAGTAGGAAACAAAAACTTACCATAAATAGGTCAATCAAGGTACTTGGAGAAATCATGGCAAATTCATGGAAGAGAAACTATAGGATGGTGGGTTACTAATTTGATAAAGAATTTATGAAAAGCATGTATAGATCTTCTAGAAAAATAGATATAAGATTGAAGAACTTTGAATCTAAAAAAGGAAAGAAGATGAAGACATGGTTTCCTTCAAAAGCAAGTGATGATCTTGATGAAGATCATCCATCAAGCTTTAAATCCTTAGGAAAAGAGAGAAGATGAGTAGACTGATGGTTGCAACAGAGACAACTTCAATGTTCTCAAATAGAAAAGGAAAGAAAAACTATAGAGAATCAAAGATAGAGAAGAGAGGAGGATGATCACATACCTTGTGATGCAAAAGCACGAGATTTGATGAAGATCCGACAAGAAAACCACCAAGGATGCAAAGGAGATGACTTGAGGAGAGCTCTGGTTCGTTCCAGGAAGTTTGGAGGCACAAAAGACGAATTAGACTTGAAGTTGGGCTTAAATAGAGAAGCCAAGACCTAATTCAACAAAACAGATCCCATTGGTCGATTGATTGGTCGACTGGCCCAGTTGACCAATCAGGACAACAAGTCCAGAATAGGGAATTGAAGGCTCAGATCAAATACAAACTTGAAGGGGTTTTCACACACACCAAGTGGCTTACCTAGTATGTAGAAATGCCTTCGAACCAAGTCAGAGAGTACTCCAAGTCCATCAACTAATTCCATCTTCATCAGGGTGCAGTTTCCTTTTCAGTCCTAGACAAGTTTCCATAAATGGAACACTGTCATCAACTCTCATGGATTCTAAGCCAAACACCAAGTCTTCCACTGAGATGGCCCATAGTTGACTTCTTGCTTTACTTCAGGTTGTCGGACCTAGAAACAACAAGGTTTTCGGGTCAAGGTTAGGGCTGGGTTTCACATCAAAGATATGGGAAAACTAAGATATTTCCTAGGTTTAGAGTTGGCATATTCTACTAGTGGTGTATCTCTATCCCAGATGAAGTATACATTGGATCTTCTTAAGGAAATTGAAATGCTAGGATGTAAGCCTGCTGAGACTCCTATTGAGCCTAACCTACACTTGAAGGCAAAGGAAGGAGAACCAGTTGACAAGATAAGGCATCAAAAATTAGTGGGAAAGTTGATCTATCTATCTTACACTAGACCTGACATCACATTTGCAGTTAGTATTGTTAGCCAGTATATGCATAATCCCTATTCCTCACATTTGGATGCAATATATCGGATCTTGAGATACTTGAAGACTACTCCAGGAAAAGGAATTTTAATTTCAGCTCATGGACATTTGAAGATTGAGGCATATACAGATGCAGATTGGGTAGGATGTCCAGATGATAGGAGGTCTACCTTTGGGTATTGTGTATATGTGGGAGGTAACCTTGTGACTTGGAGAAGCAAGAAACAAGATGTAGTTGCGCGGTCCAGTGCCGAGGTCGAGTTTAGGGCGGTTGCTCAAGGCATTTGTGAGGTACTATGGCTTAAAGAGCTGCTTCAAGAGGTTGGGACAGATTTGGAAGTTCCTATACAGTTATACTCAGATAGTAAGTCAGCAATTAGCATAGCTCATAACCCAGTACATCATGATAGGACTAAGCATGTGGAGATTGACAGACATTTCATCAAAGAGAAGCTTGATGCTGGGCTGATCCATATCACCTTTGTTACTTCAAACGACCAATGGGTTGATGTGCTTACAAAGAGCTTGAGCACGAAGATATTCAATTACATTATGAGCAAGTTAAGCATGATAAATATCTATGCTCAAACTTTAGGGGGAGTGTTGAAAACATGGACTGAGGTTTCCTAATTAGAATAGGATTATGTTTCCTCATAAGTCTAGAGTTTTATTTCTATATTTCCTTTTCCTACTTAGTATAGGACTTAACTAGGTTGTAACTATAAATACCCTATTGGGGTCTTGTGAATAATAAACTTTTAAAGGAGCAATTCCTCACATTACAACACTTTTTCCAATCATAGGCAACATCATGAAGACCAAACAGTCCTTCAAAGAGGTTAACTTTAGACACATTTATCAGGAAGCAAACATGATAGCTGATGTCCTAGCAAAGGAAAGTGCTCTTACTCAAGATGCCTTTCTTAATATTTCAGTCCCTTCCCCTAATATTCGTTGGTTTCTTTTGTTTGATCAGTTAGCTCTAGGTTGTAATAGGGGTTTTTCCTTTTAGCTAATAAAATTCTATTCTACCAAAAAAAAAATGTGATTCCTTTAGTATTATTTTTTATCGTTTAGGTTTTTGTTTTTCTCACAAATTTTCTCTATTTTGTATCAAGGAATTGAAAAAAGAAAAAATTGAGTCACGTTGACTAAAAATTTGACCAGGCTGATTAGCCGAGTGTTAGGCTTTTTTTTTTTGGTTTGCATCCGAGTGTTAGGCTTACAAAGATGAGTGTTACTTGTAGTGTGTTAGGCTTTTGCATATCGTCTAGGTTCATTGAGTTCATTGAGTTGTAAACCTTTCTGTAATCATGGTGCATATCATCAACGCAGATCTATTCTAGTGGTTGAAACCAACACCTCTTAGTGAAGAAGTTGTGGATTCGAATCTCGCTGAGGCATATTACTATCCCCACCCCCTGCTTAATAAAGCTCCTTTGTACCAAAAAATAAAAAATAAGAAAAATAAAATCAGATGCTTGATGCTTCAACAAATTTTAAATTTTCATTCCCCCTAGTAACGCCATGAAATCTGGCTTTCATTTCCCACCCGTGACCCTTGAGAAGCTCAGAAGCTTCAAATTTATGCACACGACATGAAAGTGTTGTGAAAGGGGTTTGCAAGGCCGTGGCTTAGGCCAACATACTGAAATACAAGTCTACAATAACATCTTCATGAGAATGGTTGGTGGTACAGGACCATTACACAACGCTGGAAGACCACGTTTACACTTACAATCCACCAGCTCTTAGAACCTCTCCCTCACACTCAGGGGCGGAGCCAGGATTCAATATTGGGGGGGGGGGTGAAGAATAGAAGTCTAGGTTGGGAAAGCATTAATGCTTTTTAGCTACACATATTGTGTGGGCCCTTATAAAATCCATTGGGGGTCCCACTTATGAGTTATTTTATTGTATTAAGAAATAAATCCACATATATTTTGTGGGGCCCACACATATTTGAAAAAATAGGTAAATTATTGATAATTGTTATAAATAGTATTTATTTATGGATGTCCATTACTCCCAAAGAAATTGTACTTCCAATTGAAGATCTTAACTACCTTAGGATGCAATCTTGGTGATTCACATTCTCATATTATTAAAGATCACAGCCATCTCATTACACAATTGACAGTCAATATTTCCATTCTATGCACCTTCTAGTTTGGGTGACAATCTATCCTTCCATATCAAAATTATCTTATTGTGTGTGAGAATCATATATTATATTTCTTTGTAGACTCTAATATTACCATATTAGAGAAGATGCTAGTTCCATTATAAATATGTAATGACTAACTCAATAGAAGGGCGGAACTCATCTTTTCTTTCTTCTTTGTATTCAATATATCTGCTTTATTTTATAACACATTATCAGCACAATTCCGCTCAAAGTAATTATGAATGACTCCACTCAAAGTATTGCGTTTTGAGAAGAAAGACAGCAGACTATGTATCATTATGTTTTCGATTCCAAAGTGAAAATAATGATTGACCTCCTCGCGTGTTTTTGTAAACAATGGAGTTACCTTCTCCATCTTGAAATGTAAGTGTATCGTGATTAAAAAAAAAAAAAAGGTATGTATTTTATTGAATATATGAATAAAATAATATATTAGGTTGCCTTAACAATTGTGGTTTGTCATTAACCAATCTAAACATAATGGTTTTATTTATTGTATATAGTGGTTGTTAGTCTTGCACCACAAATATTGTTAAATGCACTTGAAGTTGCAAGATTTGAAATTGTAAATGAATACAGTTCTACAGATGCACATGAAGTTGCAAGATTTGAAACTGTAAATGTCACACCCCACCCGCCGGCCTCGGTTACCCGCCCGACAACCCGTGGATGCGATCCGTCACAAGATCCAAGGTTTTAGTCTATCAACAATATTTAAGACAAATAAAGATAATCAAGAGCAAATTTTATTCAATAACTGAATTAAATGAATTACAGGAGTCCAAATACTCCAATAACAATAATAAAGGAAAGAAATAATGAATAAAATGGATAAGGGTTCAGCGGAAGTAAACAAAAGAGTTATATCAATTTCTTCCCAGTTTCCTTTTCTAAATCTAAAAAGTGTTTTTCATGGATCTCAAGGTAAGGTGTTCTCCAATTCAACTTTATTCGCCGAGCGAACTTTCTGACCACCTTCCATCTCTGATCATCAATAGGTGCGATAAGCGCACTCCATGCAGCTGCAGGAGCTCCTGCACATGCTATTTCCATCTCCCACTGACGGTGCCACATCTTCTTCATAGGGGATGGTTCCTTCATAGGAAACCAGTCCATCCTCCTGTATAATTCCTTCTTCTGTGCAGGCTAATAAACAATACAAAATAAAGACGTGAGTTCTAGAGAACTCAGTAAAAAACAATCACAAATCCCATCAATTATCCAACAATGCCAAGATACATAAATAATATGAATGAATGCAAAGTATGCATGATACTATGATTTATAACTATGCAGGTCTCTAATAGTTGACATGCTTTAAGTTATACACCAGCCCTCCTCCGGGTAAGTCTCATCACTGCGATCCGGCAAGGACCGGCTACCTCTCGTAGGGAACCCGGGGAAAAGGGGAAAGTCCACACCGGCTCTCAATTCCATGGCTGGGGGTTAAGTCAACACTCTCTTACCATGACCATTGGTAATGAGTACTGGCGCATGTCGGGGTTTCTAATCCAATGCAAGGTCATACTGGTTACATGTCTACATGAAGTCCAGATACATCCCCTATGGCACCAACCAACTCGGTTCAGTATCCTTCGCAACCTAGGAGAGAGAATCCTCACGGGTTGGGTACCGTGGTGGGGCCCCCCCTTTTCCCTGGGGGGGCCCCTTTTTTTGGGGGGGGGGGGTCTTCTTGTTTCTCGGCACGGGGGGGGGGGGCGGGGGTGGGCGTGGGGCGCGACCTAAAATATGGTACCACCCTATTTTTTTGGTGGGTGGTGGGGGCCCAAGGTGCCGCATCATTGGTCTTTGGGGGTTCGTTGGTGTCTGGCTCTCTGTGTGGTTGTGTTTTTTTTTTTTTTTTTTTTTTTGTTTTTTTAATTCCCCATACTTATTTAATTAAAGAGATCTAATTGAGTATTTTTGTGTATTTTTCAGGAATAAGGAGATTTTGGATATTAGAGATAATATGGCGTAAAGTTGGCAAATATATTAGATATTGGTGGATTTTAAATCATGGCATTCAATCTTGATGCTCAAGAAATCATGAAAAGTGAGATCTTAGCCAAATTGGAAATAGGTGGAGGTCTAAGGAACAAAATTGGTAATAAATTTGAAAATCGGGTAAACAGACCTACCTTTAGTATTTTGAGCATATCTCTCTCGTATGAGCTTGGATTTCGATGATTCAAGATGCTATGAAACTATATTGAAAATATCTACAACTTTCCATTTTTTAGTTTTCCCAAATTCTGAAAGAATAAAGGTCAAATCGACGGGTAAAGAGGGGGGATTCATTGTGTGCGGGAGACATAAAAGAAAAGCCAAACACAGAAAAGAGGACGGCGAATGTGGCTCTCATCTCTCTCATTGCTGAAGAAGAAGACCACATCTCTCTCTCTCTCCCCCTATGTTTCATCTTTATTTTTCTTATGAACTTTGTGATAATGAGTAGCTAGTTCTTTTTCTTTAGGATGTAGATGAACCATGCTTATTTCATTAATTTGATTGTTCTATCTTTTCTAGTTGATTGTGTTTGAGTTTGGCCAAAGATGTTCTATAGCTCAGCGAACTAAGCGTGCCAAGCTTCCATGAAGGACAATAGTCTTGCGAAGATAGGGCATATCTAGGAAGACCATCCTTATTTACTTTGAAGTATAGAGTTATATCGGTTAGAGAAAAGCATTGGGGATTCGAAATCCCAAAGATCTTCACATATTCACAGTTAACGTTTTACATTAGTTAATAGATTTAGTTTAAATTTAGTTTTGTTAAATTCAATCTTAGTAACTTAGCCTTTTAGTTCCCCATAGTTCGACCCCGTACTTTCTGCTTGCTAGATTAGTATAGGATTTTATTTTTGATTGGTTAGTGACACGATCAAATTTTGGCGCCGTTGCCGGGGAACCAAAGCACGATTGCTAGGATTGATTTTTGTCAATTAGGCATAATTTTCAGAGTAATTTTAGTGTTTTTTATTTTTTATTTTTCTTTTCTTATTTAACTAATCTCTTTTTCTTATGTTTTGTAGGTAACTGCAAGAGTAGCGATTCGATAATTAGTTTAGGTTGTTATCTTTTCTTTCTTAGATATAATTGTATTTAGGACTTTTCAATTGTAATATTTGCATTAGTTGGGTTGTTTAGGTTAATTTTTAAAAATCCCCATCCCTCAGATCCCACATGTGTAACTTTTGTTCGAAAGATCACGTGGATTGCGCTTTAGGTACGTCCTAAACTCTCCCTTCTGCTATAGTTATTTTCTTTTAATTTTACTTATTTAGCTTATTCTTTTTTTTATTCTTTTGTGTGTATGCATGGTCGTAGGTCCCTAAACCCTAAGTTGACTCCACTTGACTTAGAGTTAGAAGAGACTTTGGCCAACCTTAGAAGGCAAAGAACCATGGCAAACTATGAGCCTCCAATGAGGCCCTTGAGTGAGCATTTCATTCCTACGATATATACTCCGGTTTCTTGTATTAAGTTGCCTAACATAGAGGCGGCTCAATATGAGATCAAATCTAGTGTGATTCAAATGCTACCATCTTTTTACGGACTTGCCAATGAAGAGCCTTATAAGCACTTAGATGAGTTTTTAGAGGTGTCCTCCACAGTTAAAATTCAAAACCTCTCAGTTGATGCTTTAAGATTACTTCTTTTTCCATTCTCCCTTAAAAATAAAGCTAAGCATTGGCTTCATTTTTTAGACAATGTTAAAATTTCCACTTGGGTAGAAATGCAACAGGAGTTCCTTAAAAAGTTCTTCCCCATTGGCCGTACCAATAGCATTAGGAGAGCGATAACGAGTTTCTCCCAACAAGAAGGAGAACAATTTCATGAGGCTTGGGAAAGACTAAAAGAATTACTTAGAAAGTGCCCCCACCATGCTATTCCTAAATGGCAATTGGTTCAATGCTTTTATGATGGCCTTAGAGACCGACATAGGCAAATGGTTGATTCTTCTTGTAGTGGGACTTTCATGCACAAGAATGAGAATGAGGCATGGGAACTTTTTGAGACCCTTAGTGAAAACTCCCAACACCATGCTTCAACAGCTAGGACTGAGATTCCATCCATTGGGCAACCAAAGAGGAGTGGTCTCTATGAGATTAATCCTACCATTGAGATGAGCACTAAGGTTGACTTGCTATCAAAGAAATTGGACCATCTCTTGTCATTAGGACAACAAACCCCATCTCCACTTCCTACAAGTTTCTCTCCACCTAATCAGATTGAAGCATGTGCTTTATGTTCTAGCCTATCCCATCATGTCACTGACTGCTATTTGGCTACACAATACCCTGGGTTTGTTAAGGAGCATGCACATTTGGCCCAAGGAGTCTCTAAATTGGGGAATGATCCATATTCCAATGCCTACAACCCAGGATGGCGAAACCACCCCAATTTTTCATGGCGAAACTCAATGCCCAATCCCTCTAATCAAATACCTTATAGGCCACCTCCATTTAATATGCACCAAAATGCCTACAGGAATGAGCAACCATCATCTTCACAACCTTCACATAATTCATCATTTGAGGATAAGGTACTAAAAGCACTTAGTGGCTTAGAGCAAAACACTCAATTGTTGCATTCCCATTCTCAATCCATTAACAAATTGGAAACTCAACTTGGTCAACTAGCTGATGCCATCAGTAGGAGGGAGGTTGGTCAGTTACCTAGTCAACCAATAGGTAACCCTAATCATCAAATTGGGTCTAGGAAAGAACAAGTCCAAGCAGTCTCGGTTGTGACACGCAGTGGGAAGGAATATTATGCACCTTTGCCTACTCCTAAGCCATTGCCCATTGATCTTGAGAGTCAAGAAGAGGTTGATTTGACTCATGAGACTGGCAATGATGCACACAAGCCTAGTAAAGAAACACCACCTGTGAGTATTTCCCATCAATTTCCTTGTAAGTGGTTGCACATTCCGATTGTAGAGGGTCCTACTCCTAAATCTTACACTCCCAAAGCCCCCTTCCCTGAAGCTCTTGAGTCCTCAATTCCAGATTCTAGAAAGAATGCTAAGATGCAGGAGATGATTGATTTATTCCAACAAGTTCGTATCAATCTCCCACTATTAGATGCTATCAAGCAAGTCCCAGCTTATGCTAAGTTTCTAAAAGATTTGTGCACCCAAAAGCGTAAGTTGAAGACTCAAACACCTAAAACTGTGCACCTAACTGAATCAATCAGCTCGGTAATTTCCAACCAACTGCCCCCTAAACTTAAAGATCCAGGTACACCTTTAATTTCATGTGTCATTGGAGATTTATCCATAAGTAAAGCATTGCTTGATTTGGGAGCTAGTGTGAATATTTTACCCGGTTCAGTTTATGATAAGTTTGGTCTAGGAGATTTGAAATCCACTGATGTGATTCTACAATTGGCAGCCCGTTCAATCAAACGGCCCCGTGGGCTACTTGAAAACGTTTTGGTAAAGGTTGAGGATCTATATTTTCCTGTTGATTTTTTGATCCTAGATATGGACAATACAACTACCAATAAGTTACCACCAGTCATTCTTGGACGGCCCTTTTTAGCCACTGCGACTGCTTGCATCAATTGTAGATCGGGTGTCATGGACATATCATTTGGCAATAAGAAACTTAGAGTCAACATCTTCAATGCATCCTTAAGCTCAAATAGGGATGAAGAGTGCTTTGCGATTAACTTTATTGATGAGGTAGTGGTTGATTATACTCCGAACATGCTTATTGATGATCCCCTACAACATTGCTTGCCATTTGGGGAATCTAACCTAAATATTGAGGAAGTCAACACATTGTTGGACTCTTCCACTTCTTTGGAGCAGTCACCATTCACATTTAGATTTGAGCCTCCACCTCCATTGGCTGCTTCTTCTTGAGTCTGGCTGAAGACTCTAAACTTAACGCTTTATGGGAGGCAACCCATTTGTATAGATGTTATTTCTTGTTCTTTTTCTTCTCTTTTCTTTGTTTGTTGTTAGGTTTTACTGTTGCGTGCTCTATCATGATTTCAAACATCGGGTACACTCTTTCCTCTATTTGCTTCTATATTTTTTTTGCATGCACTAAGGTCATTGCATAATTTAAGTGTGGGGTGGGGGGTGTCAACTCGAGTAAGACTTGTTGATAGTTGGTAGAGCATTGTCACAAAGATAAAAAGTGCCCAATTTTTTCTGGCTTTGGTAAGATAAATGTTTTAATTCCTTGCTTAGATACAAAATGAGAGTTTAAGAAACCCCGTCTGATGTAATGAACACCCTCTTGAGAGAATAGTAATGGGTTTTACATTTTGAGACCGAGGTTAAATCGGAAAATAGGAATTCTAGGTAGTCCAAAAGGTTTGACCATCTAGTTATCTTGTATTGCCTTGTGCTTATGGTGACAAGTTGAGACCGATTTTAGACTATTTAAATGTGAAGTGAATTGAAGTATAATGTGAAAAAAGAAAAAAAAAAAAAAATGCTGAAGTTTAAAGGTTAGACCTCCTTCTTAGTAACCGGGTCTCGGTGTCACCAACATCGTGCTTCGCGTCAAACAGTTGGGGTGTCTTTGGTCCAGTCTTGGCCTGTAGCCTAGTTGGCTTGAGTAAGTAAGTTCGAGGGGTATTCTACACCTAGTCCCTTAAAGCCATCTGGCTTGAGAGCGGCTGACCCAACACTTGTTACATAGGCCATCTAGAAAGCTTAAGAGGCAAGACATTGCACGGACTAGAACTGTGACCATTAAAGAAAGAAGTGAATTAATGTGCTTATAAATGTGAAATGTCTAAGAAGGTCAATATTGCTTAGATCTTGAGTTCTTGGTATTATTTGGTACATAGTTTAGTCTTATCTAAGGGTGAACTGGTAGACTGAAGATAAGAAGAGACTTCTCGATTGAATTGTTTGCCTAGAGCTAGACTCAAGAGAGGGTGTAAGAGCTTAAGTGTAGGGGTGCCTATATTCCCTTTAATCTTTAGTGGCATGTCTTTGTCTTGGAATCTATTTTTCTACTCTTACTACTGCCAGAATAATTAGAAGAGCACTTAAGAATTTTGTGTGTATATTATCTGCAAACACTCACGAGACACAACTCGTCCACTAGGGTAACCTAGGGGTTTAAAGGTTTGTTGCACATGCTAAGTGCAACCGTGATTCCTACGAAAGTGAGTTAGGTTTTTCTTTCTTTATTTTCTGTATTAGTTTTATTCTTTTTGTTTTGCTCGAGGACTAGCAAACACTCAAGTGTGGGGGTATTTGATAAACATGCATTTACCATTATTTATTTGATTTAATTCTTCATACTTATTTAATTAAAGAGATCTAATTGAGTATTTTTGTGTATTTTTCAGGAATAAGGAGATTTTGGATATTAGAGATAATGTGGAGTAAAGTTGGCAAATATATTAGATATTGGTGGATTTTAAATCATGGCATTCAATCTTGCTGCTCAAGAAATCATGAAAAGTGAGATCTTAGCCAAATTGGAAATAGGTGGAGGTCTAAGGAACAAAATTGGTAATAAATCTGAAAATCGGGTAAACAGACCTACCTTTAGTATTTTGGGCATATCTCTCTCGTATGAGCTTGGATTTCGATAATTCAAGATGCTATGAAACGATATTGAAAATATTTACAACTTTCTAGTTTTGAGTTTTTCCAAATTCCGAAAGAATAAAGGTCAAATCGACGGGTAAAGAGAGGGGATTCATTGTGTGTGGGAGACATAAAAGAGAAGCCAACCACAGAAAAGAAGACGGCAAATGTGGCTCTCATCTCTCATTGCTGAAGAAGAAGACCACATCTTTCTCTCTCTCTCTCTCTCTCTCTCTCTCTCTCTCTCTCCTCTCTCTCTCTCTCTCTCTCTCTCTCTCCCTATGTTTCATCTTTATTTTTCTTATGAACTTTGTAATAATGAGTAGCTAGTTCCTTTTCTTTGGGATGTAGATGAACCATGCTTATTTCATTAATTTGATTGTTCTATCTTTTCTAGTTGATTGTGTTTGAGTTTGGCCAAAGATGTTCTATAGCTCAACGAACTAAGCGTGCCAAGCTTCCGCGAAGGACGATAGTCTTGCGAAGATAGGGCATATCTAGGAAGACCATCCCTAATTTAATTTGAAGTATAGAGTTATATCGGTTAGGGAAAAGCATTGGGGATTCGAAATCCCAAAGATCTTCACATATTCACAGTTAACATTTTACATTAGTTAATAGATTTAGTTTAAATTTAGTTTTGTTAAATTCAATCTTAGTAACTTGGCCTTTTAGTTCCCCATAGTTCGACCCCCCCGTACTTTCCCCTTCTAAATTAATATAATATTTTATTTTTTTTTTTTGCGCCCCCCCCCCCCCCCAAAAAAAAGAAGGAGGGGGGGTGCTTTACCCAACCAAAAAAAACCTAAAACAACAAAAAAAAAAAAAAAAAAAAAAAAAAAAAAAAAAGAACACACCACAGGACCCCTCCCCCACCCCCCTCCCCCTTCCCCTAACCAAAAAAAAAAAAAACAAAAAACAAAACAAAAAAAAAAAAAAAAAAAAAAAAAAAAAAAAAAAAAAAAAAAAAAAAAAAAAAAAAAAAAAAAAAAAAAAAAAAAAAAAAAAAAAAAAAAAAAAAAAAAAAAAAAAAAAAAAAAAAAAAAAAAAAAAAAAAAAAAAATTTCAAATATACACTAGATTAACATATTATAAGTCTATTCAAGAGATAGGATGAATTGTCCTTACCTACATATAATAAGATTGTCCGTAAAATGAAATCCGATAACAATTATATGACTTTTCTTTCAAACAGTGTTTACTTATATATAGGGTTACAGTAACATATAAGTTAAATGAATCAATTTGAATCAAAACCAAAAACCATTTGGTCTCTGTTTACCAGCCGGTCGCTTAGGTTGAGCGACCGCCTCAAAAACAGTGAGTTTCAATCCGAAACTCAGGCCTCTAATTACTTGTTTTCAATCCGGAATTCGAGTAATCTTGACCTAAGTCTCAAATCTAAAACTCCCTAAGCTAAAGGGTGAGGGAAAACTAACCATTACCATCAATAGATTACCCAGAACTCTCCCCTTGACTGGATTATCCTTCTCACGAAAACAGGGTTTCCTTTACGGGTAATTCATCTCAAGTAGATTGAAAAGATAGTTAAAAAGATCCAAGGGGGTAACCACAAAGACGAGGGGATGGGTTAACACTAATTTAACTGACAAAGAGAGTAATAAAGAACAAAGGATTAATTCATTACCTCACACCAAAAAGTCAGAAAAGGAAAGGACTGACCTCCAAGTCACTGCCAGCACTCCAGAGTCTCTTTCGGAACTTCCCCGCAGCCGTCTAATCTCCAAATTAAGCAACCACGAATAAAATATTCGTTACGTAGACGAGGGTTGCCTTTTATAGAAGTCAGGGGGCAAAATAGGGCAAAATCCCCGAAAACAGACCGGGTGGTCGCTTGGTTTAATCGACCGCCACTAGCAACCGCCCCCATGTAATTTGCCATACAAGGGTGCTTTTGCTAGGGGGTTGATACCCAAGGCCAACCTAGCCTTAAAGAAGAGATGGGGGAGATCTTACCTTCATTACGGACATCTCCGAACAACACTTGACTTCCAGAATTCCAAAAACCAAGCAAGGCAAGCTCTTCAGACAAAGGATCCAGATCCATGGGTTCAGGGTATGGATCATGGACTTCAATCTGGACACTCCACAAATTCATCCGACTAGACCTTTGGGTTCTCGGACCTGAAATACGGATCTCGGGTTAGAAATATGGGGGTTATTACAGTAAACGAGTACAGTTCTGCAGATGCACTTGAAGTTGTAAGATTTAAAAACTATAAATGAGTACAGTTCTACAGATGCACATGAAGCTGTAAGATTTGAAACTGTAAATGAATAAAGTTCGTTAGATGCACATGAAGTTGCAAGATTTGAAATCGTAAATAAATACAGTGCTGCAGTTTGTTAAATTAATTCTCTATTGAAATTATGTGGAGAAAATATTGATGAAAATATGCCAGTAAATTTTCAAGCTTCAAATTTGTTGTTACAATAGCAATATTGTAAAAGGAGTTTTAAGAAATTCTTTGAATGATATCATGCCTATTTGTAACTGAGTAAAATAATAAACCTTAATGAAAAGTCATGAAGCTCATATTATTACTACTGCTCCATTCCCTAAAGTGAATGTAGCAATTCATTATATGCCTAAAAGAAGGCAAAATTATAATTATAGTCATGACTGTGGAAGTGGAAAAGGCAAAAGACAGAAATATTACAATTCTTATGATGAAAATAAATAAGAGAATAATAAATGAAAATAAATAAGAGAATAATAAGGATTATCAATATAACTCTTCAAGGAGCAAAGATAATATATGTTATCGATGTGGTATGAAATGTTATTGGGCACGTATCTGTCATACTCCACAATATTTTATTAAGTTTTGTCAAACTTCAATCAAAGGAATGGAGATAATGTAGAGATGAATATGACTTTTCAAAGCAATGATATTGAAGCAAAATTTTGCCCATAATGCAGTTGATTTCGATGACCTTACAGATACTACACATCTAGATGTTGCAGACTTGAAAAAGATAATAATTGAAGATTTGATTATGTTATTGGAGTTCAAATAAAAATAAAATTGATATTATGTTACTTTGTAATTCTTTTTCCCTCAAATCTCATCTTATATGTTAGTTTATCTTAAATTTAATATTTTTTTTCTTTCTAATTTTTTTTATTGATTTCAATATATTTTTTGATGTATTTTGTTTAATTTTGATGAAGAAAATATGGTATGACGCATATTATACTGAGAAAAAAATTCTCTTATTTGATGATGCGGAAACCAATGTTCATACAATACTTGATAGTACAACATTGATTGAAAGCTCCTGAAGAGCTAATATATTATTATTTGGGATATCAAATTGGCAATAAATAATGCATTATTTTGTAGTAAGTCTCAAAGAAACTTATTAAGTTTCGAAATTATTTGCCAAAATGATTATCAGATTGAGACTACAAATAATGGTAAAAGTGAATATCTATACATTTCTACAAAAATGTTAGATATTTTCTCCTAATTTGTACTACATGAAGATTCGTATGGTTGAAACACATACTTGAGTAAATCAAAAGAACATTGATTCTGATAGTTTTATTATTTGGCATGATCGTAGTTAGACCATCCCGGATCAAGTATAATGCGAAAAATTATTGAAAATTCATTTGTCATCCATTGAAGAACCAAAAGATTCTTCGATTAAATGAATTTTCTTGTGCTGCTTGTTTTCAAGAGAAATTTATTATTAGAATTCATCAGCTAAAGTTGAGATTGAACATTCTACATCTTTGAAACATATACAAAGTGAAATATATATACGGGCTCATTCACCCATCATGTAGATCATTCAAATACTATATGATTTTAGTAGATGTATCTATAAAATGATCACATGTATGTTCATTATGAACTCGTAATTTTGTATTTGCAAGATTGATTGCTCAAATAATTAGATTAACAACACAATTTATGGATTATAAGATAAAGATTGTTTGTCTTAATAATACCAGTGAATTTACATCTCAGGCTTTATAATTATTGTATAAACAACTGAGTTTATAGTTGAATAGCCTATTGCTCATGTTTATATCCAAAATGGTTCAGTAAAATCATTTATTAAATGTCTCCAAGTAATAGTTAAACCATTGTTTATGAGAACAAAGCATCATTTATACGCATTAGGCCAAAAGATTGTCATAAATTCTCCTTATTACAATTGGCTTATGGTCATAAGCAAAATATTTCTCATCTTGAAATTTTTGGATGTGCGGCTTATGTTCCAATTACTCCATCACAGTGCACAAAAATGAGTTCCCAAATAAAGTTGGGAATATATGTTGGATATGAATCTTCTTATGTAATTATATCTTGCCAATGATAGGATATTTATTTAAAACAATACTTGTTGAGTATTATGTTGATGAATTAATTTTTTCTAACATGAGGGGGGATAATAAACAGTTAGAAAAAGACATTGATTATAATGCATTATCATTTTCTCATTTTAGACCCTCGCACTGAGCAATGTGAACTTGAAGTTCAAAGGATAATGCAATAAATATTATGAATTAACTGCCAGATTTATTGACTTGCTAAGAGTTACTAAATCTCATATTCCAGCTGCAAATGCTCCAATTAGAATTGATGTCCCAGCAAGATAATCTATCAGTGCAAATGAAATTAAACCACGTTTAAAACGTGGAAGATCAATTGGTTCCAATGATAAAATCCTAGAAAAAAAAGAAAGGAGCAAATGATCAAGATGATCATAATATGGAGACAATTGATTATGAAAATCCTGAATACATAACTTCTTAAAACCCCAGAAGAGGTTCAGGTACCTGAAAATAATGAAGAGATCTCAATTTGTTATGTCATTGTAGGAAAAATATGGAACTGAAATATAAAGTTGTCGACAACATTTTTGCATATTATGTTATTATTGAAATAATGAACAAGACGAGAATCTTGAACATAAATTTGTTGATGAATGTAAATGAAGAAATGATTGGCCAAAATGTAAAGACACAATTCAAGCAGTATTGAATTCGCTTGAAAAATTAAAGTTTTTGGACCTGTAGTCCAACATCTGAAGGTATAAAGCCAGTGGGGGTACAAATGAATTTTCTTGTGAAAAATGAAAGGAGAAAAAGAATGAAATTATGATATATAAAGCATGAATTATGGCACAAGAATTTTCGCAGAGGCCTGACATTGATTACATTTTCTCTTGTGGTGGATGCAATCACCTTCAGATATCTTATTAGTTTGACAGTATATGAAAATTTTGACATGCGTCTAATGGATATTATTACAACCTATTTATATGGCTCACTCGAGTGTGAAATTTATATGAAAATCCTTAAAGGATTCAAATTGACTGAAGCATATAAAAATTCTTAGGAAGTTTGTTTAATAAGGCTTCAAAGATGATCAAGGCATATATGGTATAATCTCCTTAGTGGATATTTAGTAAATGAAAAGTATAAAAATTATCCAATTTATTATTGTGTCTTTATTAAAGGATATTGATCTAATTTTAATAAGTGTAGAAGATGATGATTTAAATATCATTGGAACTCCTGAAGAGCTTCCAAAAGCAGTATACTATTTGAAGAGGGAATTTGAAATGAAAGATCTTGGAGAGACAAAGTATTGATCATTTGATGAATAAAATATCCGTTCATTAATTAACTTTTATAGAGAATGGTTTTGAAGCGATTTTACATGGATAAAATATATCCATTGACTACCCCAATGGTTGTAAGATTGTTTAACATAAATAAAAGATTCATTTCAACCCCATGAAAACATGAAGAACTTATTGGTCTTGAAGTATCATATCTAAGTGCAATTGCGGCATTAATGTATCTTGCTAATAATACACAATCCGATGTAACATTTTCTATAAGTGTATTAGCAAGATTTATCTCTTCTTCAATATGAAGACACTGAAATGTTATAAAACATATATTTTAGTATATTCAAGAAATTATTGACATGATATTATTTTACGAATGTTGACATCAACTTACTTGTTATGCAGATGCATGATATTTATCTGATCTACATAAAATTAGATCTCAAACAGGCTATTTATTCACAAGTGAATGTTAGCTATTTTATGATGTTAAAAAATTATGGCTATCACTTTTTCAAATCAAGCAGAGATAATAGTGATTCATGTAGTAAGTCGATAATATATTTGGTTAAGATCAATGATACAACACATTCAGGAAGCATGCAGTCTTCTACTAGAAAAAGGGATTTCAACAATATTATATGAAGAATATGTTGCTTACACAACTCAAGTGAAAGGATAATACATCAAAGAAGATAGAACGTAACATATTTCACCGGAATTCTTCTTCACTCATGATCTTCAACAAAATGGTGAAATTGATGTTCATTGAATTTGTGCAATTGATAATTTGACAAATTTATTTATTGAGACATTACTTACTTCAAAGTTTGAGAAGCTGGTATATGATATTGGAATGTACATATTCAAAGATACTCAATGATGTTATCATCAGGGGGAGTAAAATATGTGCTGCATTTTTTTCCCCCTTTTCCAAAGTTTTGTCCCATTTGATTTTCATAGTAAGATTTTTAATGAGGCAGTTACCAATACATATTATTTAGATATGTATACTCTATTTCCTTCACTAATATTTTTTCTCACAGGGTTTTTTCTTAGTAAGGTTTTAACGAGGTACATTATCTATTGATGGACATCCAAGGGGGAGTGTTATAAATAATATTTATTTATAGATATCCATTACTCCCAAAGAGATTGTACTTCCAATTGAAGATCTTAACTACCTCAAGATGCAATCTTGGTGATTCACATTCTCATATTATTGAAGATCATAGTCATCTCATTACACAATGTTGGCAGTCAATATTTCCATTCTATGCACCTTCTAGCTTGGGTGACAATCTATCCTTGCATATCAAAATTATCTTATTGTGTGTAAGAATCATATATTGTATTTTTTTGTAGACTCTGATATTACCATATTAGAGAAGATGCTAGTTCCATTATAAATATATAATGACTAACTCAATAGAAGGGAGGAACTCATTCCATTCTATGAACCTTCTAGCTTGGGTGGCAATCTATCATTCCATATCAAAATTATCTTATTGTGTGTGATAATCATATATTGTATTTCTTTGTAGGCTCTGATATTATCATATCAGAGAAGATGCTAGTTCCATTATAAATATGTAATGACTAACTCAAGAAGGGCGGAACTCATCTTGTCTTTCTTCATTGTATTCAATATATCTGCTTTATTTTATAACAATAATGACACTTTTTTTCAACAAGATATAAATAAATTAAAGCATCAATACAAAAAATATATATATAAAAAAAAAACACAAAATATAAAATCAAATAAAAAATAACCAAAAAAATGAGAAAAAGAGAAACAATGAATAAATTGAGAAAGAAAAAGAGTACCTAATTGTGGAGAAGAGAAAAAAAAATGGGAAAATGAAGGAATTAACATAAAAATAAAGAAATTAAAGAAATTATAGTAAAATTTGAAAAATCCCCCCCGGGTCCCTTAGTGGCTCCGCCACTACTCACACTTCAGTTTTTTTCTTTTGCCCTGTTTTTCATAAGGGTATTTAGGTAGTTTCATATAATGCAAATAATAGTTCTGAGATTTTGAAAATGATATTGATGATTTAAAGATATTCATTAATGGATTATCTAACATATCCAATGATGAGTTGTCTTTACTTTTCAAAGAGAGAGTTGGGAGGTGGGGGAATTTACGGCAAGATGAAGAAAGAAGATGTTCTGTTTACCCACCTGTATGATAGTGTAGAGGGGCTATTTGAGTCATTTCACCACATAAGCATAATTTTATCATATTCTAAATTTAATTTGAGTACTGCTAAAGACTTTGGATGACCTTTGACCAAGGAGACTCAAACCTAATATATGGCATAATGGGGGGAGTTTTGTGCCAATTTAAAGGGTTGTAAACATTAAAAAAAAATTAAATATTTTTCTTTTCTTAGCCCTTCTTTTTTTCTCCCTGGGAATGGGTACTTTATCTTCGGGGGTGAGGATTGTTAGGAGAGTCATGACCTCTTTACTAAGATGTGCCAATCATTATTGACCAAGCAATCCCTCGATAGTCGTGAAGAACCACCACCTCTAAGAGGTAAGAGTTTGATTCTCCTACGGACCAAGGATGAGGCCCGCCTTATATTGTGGAATACCTTCATCGGTAAATTTTCTTAAAATTTTGACTGCACCTTAGACTCTAAGAGGTAACATTTTATAAGGATAGCAATTAATGAGCAAATTAAATGAAAAATAGAAGGAAAATATTAGAACTGATTAGACGAACATTCCAGGTAATTTCAATCAATTACCTAACCTTTTTTGAATTTCAAGTTCTTGTTACCAAAATTCGTCTTTCGAATGTTTAATTTCCATGTAAGCAAACCCTTTACATTGGAGATGGCACTTGCAAAACGAAACCAAATTACTTGGATTTCTCTGCTTTTGATACCAACTAGACAGCTTATATTAGATCTTCATAACTAGAAAATTATTGGGAGATTCAAGCTAGTAAGGACGCTCGCCTATATAGTTGCCTACAGGATCATAGCTGCAGATGACAAAGTACATCTCATCAGCTTTGTTCTCACACCTCACTCTTGCACAACCAAGATGAACAGACTTACGCCAAACCACCTGGGTGTAGTGATTAAGGCACCCATACTCGTCAGCTTTGCATTTTTTGGAATCAGGGGCGTATGATGGCTTCTCCGAGACCCACATATTGATGGCGTCCGTGCCGGCGCCACCGATGGCTAAGTTCTCTCCGTAGGGTCCCATTGAATGCACAAGATTGCAATCTCCAGCCATCTTCTTTGCATAGTTGTACGCATAGGTTGCTACCGTCTTGTTCCATGTCATAGGACCAACCCCCACCTCTGCTCTTGCTTTGTTGTGGGCGTCAATGTAGTCTTGTGGGTTGCTCTGTGCAAGGGAATGAGAGACCAAAGCGAGGCACAAGAGTGGGAGAAACTTGATTTGAGTCTTGCACAAACCCATCTTCTTGTGCCTCAGAGGTTTCTTGAGCAGAAGATGAAGGGAATTGAAGATGGGTTGGTTATTTATATACAAAAAAAAGTTCACCTTTTCTGTTGTCTCTAGCTAAAAATTGCCCGAAAAGTCGGGTTGGAAATGAAAATTAGGAGTTACCAGGAAAAACTTACCTGAAAAGTCGGATTCCAATCTTGTATTCTGCCTGACTGAATCAACAACTTTACAAGAGACCCTTTTACCGACCACATCTGAGATATTCTTGATCATTTACCAAAAATCTCTCCTTCAAATTGCTTTAGATCTTCATATTAACTAAAAATACAAAAAAGAATCTAAAATATTATTATTGGCCATTCATGTAACATTGTTTTGCTGTGGCGGAAACTAAACGTCAATTTGGGTGATTTGTTGTTGACATTTACCTCTTCAGAAAATGACAGGGAAAGCTATCCGAATCTGTCCATAATCTCCATGCAATTTTTTATAGTAAACATTTTTCTCCCTCTTGAATCTCGGAATCTCAAACCACCACAAACCCTTGGAGGCATAGCCTTTCTTGTGACACCCAATGCATGTTCTTTATTTTTTGATTCTCCAAAGAAATTTGAGGTACATTCCTAAATCTTCTCACAGTGTGAAGTTGGCAACTGTTAAAACTTACCCTCTCATGCAATCAAGAACAAAGAGAGCGAGAAAGATAACGAGAAGTATTACATGGTTTGGTCTCCATTGTAGAGAATTTACGTCCACGGTATGAAAGCCTTCAATCCTAACTTAAAGTGCATGCTTGTATACTTGAAATTCAAGAAACCACAGACTTAGTGACTTCCTAACCTGAATGTGATAATAGTTTGAGTTTCTAGACTTGCACTTTTGATTTCACCCTAAAAGATAAATCATTGAAGAAGAAAGTTAGTGGCAAAGAATATTTTTGTCACTTTTGCCAGATAAAAAATAGGGTAACTACCATTATCCAATTAAGAGTGTGTAACTATCCTAAGGGGGAGGTAACCATCATTTATCCAATTAAAATTTGTCCGAACCTGATATCTCTATCAGTTAAAACTTGGAATTATTGAAATTTTCAAAGTTTTATTATAACTTGTTCATCCTATCAAAAGTAGAAATCTTTTTTAGCTACAAAGCTACCTCAATCCTTAAAGATTTTCTCTGAAGTCTAGTTCTAACACAAAAAATACAATACAATTTTCTATGTATTTTGTTTAATGTCAAGATACACCATTTTTTTCTTCTATCAAACCTTTTGTAGCTCAACCCACACAAACCTACCATCCCACCACTTCAAACTGAGGTTGTGAATGTGTTTGGATCAATGTAGAAAAATTAGAAGTAGGCTTGCTGTTAATGTGTGATGGAGAAGTGTGAGGAAAACAGACCTTTATCTGTCGGGAAAAAGGACCTAGACTCGTTCCTGTTGGTGACCGATGCACACAGATGATGATGAATAATAACGAAACAAGAATTCACATGAAAAACCCAATGAAGGTTTACAACCCATTGGGTTAAGAAAAGAAAAATATTTAATTTATGTGCTAATTTAAATATTTTAAAAGAAAAATATTTAATTTTGCCGCCTAAGCTGAGATTAGTAGAAATGGAAGTCATAGATTTGAAAGGCTTTTTCTACCAAAAAGAAAAAAAAGAAAAGAAAAGAAAAGAGAGTTTCGATAGGATTTTAGAGAAAAAGATGACAAGAAACGCTATAGCGGTCATTAATTTAGTGCGGCCATAGTACCGTGCAACCTACAATTTGGATCTAAATTTTTGGTTGAAACAAAATCTCAATCACTCGTTTTGCCTAAATGAATTTCTTTTTGGTAAAATTTAACTGCGAAACGAACAATCAACCACAAGTTCAATTCGGACCTCAAGGTGTACAGTGTGCGTTTACGACGTAGTGACCATATTAAAGAGTGAAAATTTCATTTCGTTGAGGGTTTCAACTTTAGCTTCCAATCTAAATACTTGTTTTGCAAAAGATGGATGGGTGGTTATTCCCATTGAAAGGGAGTTAAATTCTCAATGGTGACTTACAATATTGCTTCTTGGTAGGGGTGTCAATTTGCAATCTGAACCATTAAAACTGAATTGCACCAGCCAGTTATAGCCCGAAGCAAACCTTAATGTGTTGTGTTTGGGCTGAGGGTGGCAGAGCCTGCACCAGCCCAAACGCAAATCGCAACCCATTATAACCCATTTTATAGTTTTACATTAAATATTGTTTGAATCATCATATTACCACTAGGTACTTGGTACAGATTATAGAAAAATTTAGCATGAATTCAAGGATCAAAAAGTCATTTTACTACTTGTAAGGGACAATTAGAAGGATTAAGTATGAATGTCCAATTGAATGTACCAAGTTTGTTTAAATTAAGTAAATATTTAGCCAATCTAGAGGTATTTCTTTTGCATATCAAACTAAATACCAACCCAAAAAAGAGACAAATTTCATAGAAGAGAAAAAAATCAACATTTTTACAAAACAAGAACCTAATTTCAAGAGAATCAATCATAGCACAAGTTTGAATTTAAAATGGTTTTTGGTTTGAAGATTGTTTCAGGAGGACTATCCGGTGGAACCTGAGGAATGAGCTTGCAATTTTTATATTACTACTTACTATCTGGGTTCTTAATTTCTATAAGTTGGGTGAGATTTCTACAATGTGGAATGATTTTTCTTTTTTAATGGAAATTGATCATTAACAATTTTGCTTTCCATAGAATTTTGGCTATTGTTGCAGGATGCTCAACTATTTCTTTTTGTTCTTTTCTTGCATATATACCATAACTGTTAGCCCAAATCGTTAGTTAGCTTGAACCCAAACCGCACCATACCGAAACTGGCCCAAAATTGTTATTTTGCTAATGCCGTATTTAGGCTGGGTGTTTTCGAGTCTGAAACCACACCGTTGACATCCCTACTTCTTGGCATGGCTTTGCTAAAGGTAATTGAAAGCGGCAGCTTCAATATGCCTTCCGAATGAAGTTTTACCTATATGCATCAAAACCCTGCGTAGCTATGTTACGGATTTTCTGTCTCTATACCAAAGCCATTTGTATATCAATCTATATCTTTGAGATTTAGTACCACAATGGATACAAATGAAAAAAAAAAAAAAGCCAATAAATATAAATAATTATTTATCCTTTAAATGGCATAAAATACCGTGTAACACACTAGGGAAAACTAAAACAAAATAAGATCTTCATTTGCTATTCAATCTATAGCTTTTGTCCAAACTATCCCATTCTCATTTATCCAATGACAAACTTCAATTTGGCCTGGGCCAAAACCTAACAGTCTGAAAGAAAGATGGTTTGGATCCCAAATTGATGTATCATAGTGACATATCATGATTGCATGATTCACTCTCTTTCGAGCATGTATATCAACTGCATATATTTTTACTTTCTCAAAAATGTGGCAGTAATAAATTTGAAATAGAAATGGCAGGCTATGACATAAGGCTGGTGGTTCAGAGAGGTTTCCATAGATGAGTTTCACACTTCCAATTGTGACATTTTCATAAGATCCTTCAACACTTTCGGTACTCCATATCTGTACATTGTGCCCTAATTTCTTGACCACGAAGTCAATGAGGTCCTCAGCAGAAGTCACACAAGTACATTGCTCACCTAGGATGGGGTTCTTCTCACATGTCTCCAGGGTGTCCCTTTAATATAATTAGCCATTTTTGATTCATCCACCAGATCAAAATCCCTTTTTAAATCTTCCTTGATCCTAGAAAAGGAAAATGGGATTTTTGATGCTAGACGTTGTGGCAAGAATGATTTATATGACATAGGGTCCCTAAGATCAGGGATGGGCATGAAGCTTCCCTCTCTCACCATTGACTCCCGAAAATATGGCAATCCTCCCTGGCTAGCAACAGATAAAGTTGTTCCGTTTGGAAGGTCATCATATTTTAACTTATCATCATTCCATTGGGCTATTGGTGGTAGGATTTTATCATCAGTTTTCTCCTTCACTAGTAAATTTGTAGAACAAGCAATGTTAGCCAACTTACAAAACGAATGCAGATGAGAAGATAAATCATTTTCTTCAACATGTTTCACAAATTTTGACACCTGCTTGGGGCTTAATGGAGAAGCCTTTGCAATTAACCAATGTGGAGGACTTGAAAGACCAATATTCTCTTCCCAATATTGTAAGAAGACATTTTCAGCTTGAGAACCCTAGGATTTCATCAAGGAAAAACAACCAGGTAAAAATGTCATACAATATCAAAAAACAAGCACACCATATGAATAATTAAAAAAATAATATTTTCCTTACAATAAAATATGCTAACGTCAGAAGTCCAAGCAACAAAATGGGATTTGCCATACAGCAACTCAATGGAGAAAAAAACCTGTGGCTTTGTAGAGACAATTTGTGACTGTTACATGGTGAACAGAGGTGGAGGATTCAGACTTTTATAAAGAGAAAAGCTGTATCTTTTTCTTTTAACATGTTAGGAGGGATAGTTCCTCAGATATATGAAGATAATATAAGGAGTCGTCGAATTGACATGAATCAATCTACATTGACCCCATACATCTATTAAGATAATTATGTTGATTTTTTTCCTTACTTGTTTTTAAGTTCTCAACCATAAATTGTTGTGGTTAATAGTATCTCTCATA